>NW_026734373.1:0-300000 GCF_949786415.1 Peromyscus eremicus | reverse complement strand
TACACACACGGGCCATACCTACTTCAACTCTGCAAAAGAAACTGATCAGAACAGTAGCTTCTCTTCAGTCCAATACACTGTACTTGCTGGGAACAGACCTGAGTGCTATTTCCACTGTGTATGGCCAAGGGAGCGCAATATTGACTTTCCTTACCAGAAAACAACTCTTGCTCGTAGGACCAGAAACTGCTTGTCTTTCAACTCCGTTTAGGACTGGGAAACAAATGCTACCTCTCCTTAAAAGAAACACACTCTGCTTTTGAGAAAAGAGCACTCTTCTACTCTCCTGTGTTTCCTATAGGGCCAGAACAGTGAGCTTGCTCAGAACAAAAGAACTGTGCTTCCTACACACACGGGCCATATCTAGTTCAACTCTGCTTAGGAAACTGACAAGAACAGTAGCTTCTCTTCAGTCCAATACACTGTACTTGCTGGGAACAGACATGAGTGCTATTGGCACTGTGTTTGGCAAGGGGAGTGCAATAGTGACTCTTCTTAGCAGAAAACAACTCTTGCTCGTAGGAAAAGAAACTGCATGTCATTCAACTCCGTTTAGGACTGGGAAACAAACGCTAGCTCGCCTTGCAAGAAACACACTCTGCTTTTGAGAAAAGAGCACTCTTCTACTCTCCTGTGTTTCCTATCAGGCCAGAACAGTGAGCTTGCTCAGAACAAAAGAACTGTGCTTCCTACACACACGGGCCATATCTAGTTCAACTCTGATTAGGAAACTCACAAGAACAGTAGCTTCTCTTCAGTCCAATACACTGTACTTGCTGGGAACAGATGGGAGTGCTATTTCCACTGTGTACGGCAAAGGGAGCGCAATAGTGACTTTCCTTACCAGAAAAAAACTCTTGCTAGTAGGAGCAGAAACTGTATGGGATTCAACTCCGTCTAGGACTGGGAAACAAACGCTAGCTCGCCTTACAAGAAACACACTCTGCTTTTGAGAAAAGAGCACTCTTCTACTCACCTGTGTTTCCTATAGGGCCAGAACAGTGAGCTTGCTCAGAACAAAAGAACTGTGCTTCCTACACACAGGGGCCATATCTAGTTCAACTCTGCTTAGGAAACTGACAAGAACAGTAGCTTCTCTTCAGGCCAATACACTGTACTTGCTGGGAACAGACGCGAGTGCTATTGGCACTGTGTATGGCAATGGGAGCGCAATAGTGACTCTTCTTAGCAGAAAACAACTCTTGCTCGTAGGACCAGAAACTGCATGGATTTCCACTCCGTTTAGGACTGGGAAACAAACGCTAGCTCGCCTTACAAGAAACACACTCTGCTTTTGAGAAAAAAGCACTCTTCTACTCTCCTGTGTTTCCTATAGGGCCAGAACAGTGAGCATGCTCAGAACAAAAGAACTGTGCTTCCTACACAAACGGGCCATATCTAGTTCAACTCTGCTTAGGAAACTGACAAGAACATTAGCTTCTCTCAGTCCAATACACTGTACTTGCTGGGAACCGACGCGAGTGCTATTGGCACTGTGTATGGAAATGGGAGCGCAATAGTGACTCTTCTTAGCAGAAAACAACTCTTGCTCGTAGGACCAGAAACACATGGGATTCAACTCCGTTTAGGACTGGGAAACAAATGCTCGCTCGTCTTACAAGAAACAAACTCTGCTTTTGAGAAAAGAGCACTCCTCCACTCTCCTGTGTTTCCTATAAAGGCAGAACAGTGTGCTTGCTCAGAACAAAAGAAGTGTGCTTCCTACACACACGGGCCATACCTACTTCAGCTCTGCAAAAGAAACTGATCAGAACAGTAGCTTCTTTTCAGTCCAATACACTGTACTTGCTGGGAAGAGACGCGAGTGCTATTGGCACTGTGTATGGCAAAGGGAGCACAATAGTGACTCTTCTTAGCAGAAAACAACTCTTGCTCGTAGGACCAGAAACTGCATGTCATTCAACTCCGTTTAGGACTCGGAAACAAATGCTACCTCTCCTTAAAAGAAACACACTCTGCTTTTGAGAAAAGATCACTCTTCTACTCTCCTGTGTTTCCTATAGGGCCAGAGCAGTGAGCTTGCTCAGAACAAAAGAACTGTGCTTCCTACACACACGGGCCATATCTAGTTCAACTCTGCTTAGGAAACTGACAAGAACAGTAGCTTCGCTTCAGTCCAATACACTGTACTTGCTGGGAACAGACGCAAGTGCTATTGGCACTGTGTATGGCAATGGGAGCGCAATAGTGACTCTTCTTAGCAGAAAACAACTCTTGCTCGTAGGACCAGAAACTGCATGGGATTCAACTCCGTTTAGGACTGGGAAACAAACCCTAGCTCCCTTACAAGAAACACACTCTGCTTTTGAGAAAAGAGCACTCTTCTATTCTCCTGTGTTTCCTATAGGGCCAGAACAGTGAGCTTGCTCAGAACAAAAGAACTGTGCTTCCTACACACGCGGGCCATATCTAGTTCAACTCTGCTTATGAAACTGACAAGAGCAGTAGCTTCTCTTCAGTCCAATACACTGTACTTGCTGGGAACAAACGTGAGTGCTATTGGCACTGTGTATGGCAATGGGAGCGCAATAGTGACTCTTCTTAGCAGAAAACAACTCTTGCTCGTAGGAAAAGAAACTGCATGTCATTCAACTCCGTTTAGGACTGGGAAACAAACGCTAGCTCGCCTTACAAGAAACACACTCTGCTTTTGAGAAAAGATCACTCTTCTACTCTCCTGTGTTTCCTATAGGGCCAGAATAGTGAGCTTGCTCAGAACAAAAGAACTGTGCTTCCTACACACACGGGCCATATCTAGTTCAACACTGATTAGGACACTGACAAGAACAGTAGCTTCTCTTCAGTCCAATACACTGTACTTGCTGGGAACAGACGCGAGTGCTATTTCCACTGTGTATTGCAAAGGGAGCACAATAGTGACCTTCCTTACCAGAAAACAACTCTTGCTAGTAGGAGCAGAAACTGCATGGGATTCAACTCCGTCTAGGAATGGGAAACAAACGCTAGCTCGCCTTATAAGAAACACACTCTGCTTTTGAGAAAAGAGCACTCTTCTACTCACCTGTGTTTCCTATAGGGCCAGAACAGTGAGCTTGCTCAGAACAAAAGAACTGTGCTTCCTACACACGCGGGCCATATCTAGTTCAACTCTGCTTATGAAACTGACAAGAGCAGTAGCTTCTCTTCAGTCCAATACACTGTACTTGCTGGGAACAGACGTGAGTGCTATTGGCACTGTGTATGGCAATGGGAGCGGAATAGTGACTCTTCTTAGCAGAAAACAACTCTTGCTCGTAGGACCAGAAACTGCATGTCATTCAACTCCGTTTAGGACTGGGAAACAAACGCTAGGTCGCCTTACAAGGAACACACTCTGCTTTTGAGAAAAGAGCACTCTTCTACTCTCCTGTGTTTCCTATAGGGCCAGAACAGTGAGCTTGCTCAGAACAAAAGAACTGTGCTTCCTACACAAACGGGCCATATCTAGTTCAACTCTGCTTAGGAAACTGACAAGAACATTAGCTTCTCTCAGTCCAATACACTGTACTTGCTGGGAACAGACGCGAGTGCTATTGGCACTGTGTATGGCAATGGGAGCGCAATAGTGACTCTTCTTAGCAGAAAACAACTCTTGCTCGTAGGACCAGAAACACATGGGATTCAACTCTGTTTAGGACTGGGAAACAAATGCTCGCTCGTCTTACAAGAAACAAACTCTGCTTTTGAGAAAAGAGCACTCCTCTACTCTCCTGTGTTTCCTATAGGGCCAGAACAGTGTGCTTGCTCAGAACAAAAGAACTGTGCTTCCTACACACACGGGCCATACCTACTTCAGCTCTGCAAAAGAAACTGATCAGAACAGTAGCTTCTCTTCAGTCCAATACACTGTACTTGCTGGGAACAGACCTGAGTGCTATTTCCACTGTGTATGGCATAGGGATTGCAATATTGACTTTCCTTACCAGAAAACAACTCTTTCTCGTAGGACCAGAAACTGCATGTCTTCCAACTCCGTTTAGAACTGGGAAACAAATGCTACCTCTCCTTAAAAGAAACACACTCTGCTTTTGAGAAAGGATCACTCTTCTACTCTCCTGTGTTTCCTATAGGGCCAGAACAGTGAGCTTGCTCAGAACAAAAGAACTGTGCTTCCTACACACACGGGCCATATCTAGTTCAACTCTGCTTAGGAAACTGACAAGAACAGTAGCTTCTCTTCAGGCCAATACACTGTACTTGCTGGGAACAGACATGAGTGCTATTGGCACTGTGTATGGCAATGGGAGCGCAATAGTGACTCTTCTTAGCAGAAAACAACTCTTGCTCGTAGGAAAAGAAACTGCATGTCATTCAACTCCGTTTAGGACTGGGAAACAAACGCTAGCTCGCCTTACAAGAAACACACTCTGCTTTTGAGAAAAGAGCACTCTTCTACTCTCCTGTGTTTCCTATAGGGCCAGAACAGTGAGCTTGCTCAGAACAAAAGAACTGTGCTTCCTACACACACGGGCCATATCTAGTTCAACTCTGATTAGGAAACTGACAAGAACAGTAGCTTCTCTTCAGTCCAATACACTGTACTTGCTGGGAACAGATGCGAGTGCTATTTCCACTGTGTATGGCAAAGGGAGCGCAATAGTGACTTTCCTTACCAGAAAACAACTCTTGCTAGTAGGAGCAGAAACTGCATGGGATTCAACTCCGTCTAGGACTGGGAAACAAACGCTAGCTCGCCTTACAAGAAACACACTCTGCTTTTGAGAAAAGAGCACTCTTCTACTCACCTGTGTTTCCTATAGGGCCAGAACAGTGAGCTTGCTCAGAACAAAAGAACTGTGCTTCCTACACACCGGGGCCATATCTAGTTCAACTCTGCTTAGGAAACTGACAAGAACAGTAGCTTCTCTTCAGGCCAATACACTGTACTTGCTGGGAACCGACGCGAGTGCTATTATCACTGTGTATGGCAATGGGAGCGCAATAGTGACTCTTCTTAGCAGAAAACAACTCTTGCTCGTAGGACCAGAAACTGCATGGGATTCCACTCCGTTTAGGACTGGGAAACAAACGCTAGCTCGCCTTGCAAGAAACACACTCTGCTTTTGAGAAAAGAGCACTCTTCTACTCTCCTGTGTTTCCTATAGGGCCAGAACAGTGAGCTTGCTCAGAACAAAGAACTGTGCTTCCTACACAAACGGGCCATATCTAGTTCAACTCTGCTTAGGAAACTGACAAGAACATTAGCTTCTCTCAGTCCAATACACTGTACTTGCTGGGAACAGACGCGAGTGCTATTGGCACTGTGTATGGCAATGGGAGCGCAATAGTGACTCTTCTTAGCAGAAAACAACTCTTGCTCGTAGGACCAGAAACACATGGGATTCAACTCCGTTTAGGACTGGGAAACAAATGCTCGCTCGTCTTACAAGAAACAAACTCTGCTTTTGAGAAAAGAGCACTCCTCTACTCTCCTGTGTTTCCTATAAAGGCAGAACAGTGTGCTTGCTCAGAACAAAAGAACTGTGCTTCCTACACACACGGGCCATACCTACTTCAGCTCTGCAAAAGAAACTGATCAGAACAGTAGCTTCTCTTCAGTCCAATACACTGTAATTGCTGGGAAGAGATGCGAGTGCTATTGGCACTGTGTATGGCAAAGGGAGCACAATAGTGACTCTTCTTAGCAGAAAACAACTCTTGCTCGTAGGACCAGAAACTGCATGTCATTCAACTCCGTTTAGGACTGGGAAACAAATGCTACCTCTCCTTAAAAGAAACACACTCTGCTTTTGAGAAAAGATCACTCTTCTACTCTCCTGTGTTTCCTATAGGGGCAGAATAGTGAGCTTGCTCAGAACAAAAGAACTGTGCTTCCTACACACACGGGCCATATCTAGTTCAACTCTGCTTAGGAAACTGACAAGAACAGTAGATTCTCTTCAGTCCAATACACTGTACTTGCTGGGAAGAGACGCGAGTGCTATTGGCACTGTGTATGGCAAAGGGAGCACAATAGTGACTCTTCTTAGCAGAAAACAACTCTTGCTCGTAGGACCAGAAACTGCATGTCATTCAACTCCGTTTAGGACTGGGAAACAAACGCTAGCTCGCCTTACAAGAAACTCACTCTGCTTTTGAGAAAAGAGCACTCCTCTACTCTCCTGTGTTTTATATAGGGCCAGAACAGTGTGCTTGCTCAGAACAAAAGAACTGTGCTACCTACACACACGGGCCATACCTACTTCAGCTCTGCAAAAGAAACTGATCAGAACAGTAGCTTCTCTTCAGTCCAATACACTGTACTTGCTGGGAACAGACCTGCGTGCTATTTCCACTGTGTATGGCAAAGGGAGCGCAATATTTACTTTCCTTACCAGAAAACAACTCTTGCTCGTAGGACCAGATACTGCATGTCATTCAACTCCGTTTAGGACTGGGAAACAAATGCTACCTCTCCTTACAAGAAACACACTCTGCTTTTGAGAAAAGAGCACTCTTCTACTCTCCTGTGTTTCCTATAGGGCCAGAACAGTGAGCTTGCTCAGAAAAAATGAACTGTGCTTCCTACACACACGGGCCATATCTAGTTCAACTCTGCTTAGGAAACTGACAAGAACAGTAGCTTCTCTTCAGTCCAATACACTGTACTTGCTGGGAACAGATGCAAGTGCTATTTCCACTGTGTATGGCAAAGGGAGCACAATAGTGACTTTCCTTACCAGAAAACAACTCTTGCTCATAGGACCAGAAACTGCATAAGATTCAACTCCGTTTAGGACTGGGAAACAAACGCTAGCTCGCCTTACAAGAAACACGCTCTGCTTTTGAGAAAAGAGCACTCTTCTACTCTCCTGTGTTTCCTATAGGGCCAGAACAGTGAGCTTGCTCTCAACAAAAGAACTGTGCTTCCTACACACGCGGGCCATATCTAGTTCAACTCTGCTTAGGAAACTGACAAGAGCAGTAGCTTCTCTTCAGTCCAATACACTGTACTTGCTGGGAACAGACCTGAGTGCTATTTCCACTGTGTATGGCAAAGGGAGCGCAATATTGACTTTCCTTACTAGAAAACAACTCTTGCTTGTAGGACCAGAAACTGCATGTCATTCAACTCCGTTTAGGACTGGGAAACAAATGCTACCTCTCCTTAAAAGAAACACACTCTGCTTTTGAGAAAAGATCACTCTTCTACTCTCCTGTGTTTCCTATAGGGCCAGAACAGTGAGCTTGCTCAGAACAAAAGAACTGTGCTTTCTACACACACGGGCCATATCTAGTTCAACTCTGCTTAGGAAACTGACAAGAACAGTAGCTTCTCTTCAGTCCAATACACTGTACTTGCTGGGAACAGACGCGAGTGCTATTGGCACTGTGTATGGCAATGGGAGCGCAATAGTGACTCTTCTTAGCAGAAAACAACTCTTGCTCGTAGGACCAGAAACTGCATGGGATTCAACTCCGTTTAGGACTGGGAAACAAACCCTAGCTCCCTTACAAGAAACACACTCTGCTATTGAGAAATAAGCACTCTTCTACTCTCCTGTGTTTCCTATAGGGCCAGAACAGTGAGCTTGCTCAGAACAAAAGAACTGTGCTTCCTACACACACGGGCCATATCTAGTTCAACTCTGCTTAGGAAACTGACAAGAACAGTAGCTTCTCTTCAGTCCAATACACTGTACTTGCTGGGAAGAGACGTGAGTGCTATTGGCACTGTGTATGGCAAAGGGAGCACAATAGTGACTCTTCTTAGCAGAAAACAACTCTTGCTCGTAGGACCAGAAACTGCATGTCATTTAACTCCGTTTAGGACTGGGAATCACATGCTACCTCTCCTTACAAGAAACACACTCTGCTTTTGAGAAAAGAGCACTCTTCTACACTTCTGTGTTTCCTATAGGGCCAGAACAGTGAGCTTGCTCAGAAAAAATGAACTGTGCTTCCTACACACACGGACCATATCTAGTTCAACTCTGCTTAGGAAAGTGACAAGAACAGTAGCTTCTCTTCAGTCCAATACACTGTACTTGCTGGGAACAGACGCGAGTGCTATTTCCACTGTGTATGGCAAAGGGAGCGCAATAGTGACTTTCCTTACAAGAAAACAACTCTTGCTCATAGGAGCAGAAACTGCATAAGATTCAACTCCGTTTAGGACTGGGAAACAAACGCTAGCTCGCCTTACAAGAATCACGCTCTGCTTTTGAGAAAAGAGCACTCTTCTACTCTCCTGTTTTTCCTATAGGGCCAGATCAGTGAGCTTGCTCAGAACAAAAGAACTGTGGTTCCTACACACACGGGCCATATATAGTTCAACTCTGCTTAGGAAACTGACAAGAACAGTAGCTTCTCTTCAGTCCAATACACTGTACTTGCTGGGAACAGACCTGAGTGCTATTTCCACTGTGTATGGCAAAGGGAGCGCAATATTGACTTTCCTTACCAGAAAACAACTCTTGCTCATACGTTCAGAAACTGCATGTCATTCAACTCCGTTTAGGACTGGGAAACAAATGCTACCTATCCTTAAAAGAAACACACTCTGCTTTTGAGAAAAGATCACTCTTCCACTCTCCTGTGTTTCCTATAGGGCCAGAACAGTGAGCTTGCTCAGAACAAAAGAACTCTGCTTCCTACACACACGGGCCATATCTAGTTCAACTCTGCTTAGGAAACTGACAAGAACAGTAGCTTCTCTTCAGTCCAATACACTGTAATTGCTGGGAACACACCCGAGTGCTGTTGGCACTGTGTATGGCAATGGGAGCGCAATAGTGACTCTTCTTAGCAGAAAACAACTCTTGCTCGTAGGACCAGAAACTGCATGTCATTCAACTCCGTTTAGGACTGGGAAACAAACCTAGCTCCCTTACAAGAAACACACTCTGCTTTTGAGAAAAGAGCACTCTTCTACTCTCCTGTGTTTCCTATAGGGCCAGAACAGTGAGCTTGCTCAGAACAAAAGAACTGTGCTTCCTACACACACGGGCCATATCTAGTTCAACAATGCTTAGGAAACTGACAAGAACAGTAGCTTCTCTTCAGTCCAATACACTGTACTTGCTGGGAAGAGACGCGAGTGCTATTGGCACTGTTTATGGCAAAGGGAGCACAATAGTGACTCTTCTTAGCAGAAAACAACTCTTGCTCGTAGGACCAGAAACTGCATGTCATTCAACTCCGTTTAGGACTGAGAAACAAACGCTAGCTCGCCTTACAAGAAACTCACTCTGCTTTTGAGAAAAGAGCACTCCTCTACTCTCCTGTGTTTTCTATAGGGCCAGAACAGTGTGCTTGCTCAGAACAAAAGAACTGTGCTTCCTACACACACGGGCCATACCTACTTCAGCTCTGCAAAAGAAACTGATCAGAACAGTAGCTTCTCTTCAGTCCAATACACTGTACTTGCTGGGAACAGACCTGAGTGCTATTTCCACTGTGTATGGCAAAGGGAGCACAATATTGACTTTCCTTACCAGAAAACAACTCTTGATCGTAGGACCAGAAACTGCATGTCATTCAACTCCGTTTAGGACTGGGAATCAAATGCTACCTCTCCTTACAAGAAACACACTCTGCTTTTGAGAAAAGAGCACTCTTCTACTCTTCTGTGTTTCCTATAGGGCCAGAACAGTGAGCTTGCTCAGAAAAAATGAACTGTGCTTCCTACACACACGGGCCATATCTAGTTCAACTCTGCTTAGGAAACTGACAAGAACAGTAGCTTCTCTTCAGTCCAATACACTGTACTTGCTGGGAACAGACGCGAGTGCTATTTCCACTGTGTATGGCAAAGGGAGCACAATAGTGACTTTCCTTACCAGAAAACAACTCTTGCTCATAGGACCAGAAACTGCGTAAGATTCAACTCCGTTTAGGACTGGGAAACAAACGCTAGCTCTCCTTACAAGAAACACGCTCTGCTTTTGAGAAAAGAGCACTCTTCTACTCTCCTGTGTTTCCTATAGGGACAGAACAGTGAGCTTGCTCAGAACAAAAGAACTGTGCTTCCTACACACGCGGGCCATATCTAGTTCAACTCTGCTTAGGAAACTGACAAGAACAGTAGCTTCTCTTCAGTCCAGTACACTGTACTTGCTGGGAACAGACCTGAGTGCTATTTCCACTGTGTATGGCAAAGGGAGCGCAATATTGACTTTCATTACCAGAAAACAACTCTTGCTCGTAGGACCAGAAACTGCATGTCATTCAACTCCGTTTAGGACTGGGAAACAAACCCTAGCTCCCTTACAAGAAACACACTCTGCTTTTGAGAAAAGAGCACTCTTCTACTCTCCTGTGTTTCCTATAGGGCCAGAACAGTGAGCTTGCTCAGAACAAAAGAACTGTGCTTCCTACACACACGGGCCATATCTAGTTCAACTCTGCTTAGGAAACTGACAAGAACAGTAGCTTCTCTTAAGTCCAATACACTGTACTTGTTGGGAAGAAACGCGATTGCTATTGGCACTGTGTATGGTAAAGGGAGCACAATAGTGACTCTTCTTAGCAGAAAACAACTCTTGCTCGTAGGACCAGAAACTGCATGTCATTCAGCTCCGTTTAGGACTGGGAAACAAACGCTAGCCTGCCTTACAAGAAACTCACTCTGCTTTTGAGAAAAGAGCACTCCTCTACTCTCCTGTGTTTTCTATAGGGCCAGAACAGTGTGCTTGCTCAGAACAAAAGAACTGTGCTTCCTACACACACGGGCCATACCTACTTCAGCTCTGCAAAAGAAACTGATCAGAACAGTAGCTTCTCTTCAGTCCAATACACTGTACTTGCTGGGAACAGACCTGAGTGCTATTTCCACTGTGTATGGCAAATGGAGCGCAATATTGACTTTCCTTACCAGAAAACAACTCTTGATCGTAGGACCAGAAACTGCATGTCATTCAACTCCGTTTAGGACTGGGAATCAAATGCTACCTCTCCTTACAAGAAACACACTCTGCTTTTGAGAAAAGAGCACTCTTCTACTCTTCTGTGTTTCCTATAGGGCCAGAACAGTGAGCTTGCTCAGAAAAAATGAACTGTGCTTCCTACATCACGGGCCATATCTAGTTCAACTCTGCTTAGGAAAGTGACAAGAACAGTAGCTTCTCTTCAGTCCAATACACTGTACTTGCTGGGAACAGACGCGAGGGCTATTTCCACAGTGTATGGCAAAGGGAGCACAATAGTGACTTTCCTTACCAGAAAACAACTCTTACTCATAGGACCAGAAACTGCATAAGATTCAACTCCGTTTAGGACTGGGAAACAAACGCTTGCTCGCCTTACAAGAAACTCAGTCTGCTTTTGAGAAAAGAGCACTCCTCTACTTTCCTGTGTTTCCTATAAGGCCAGAACAGTGTGCTTGGTCAGAACAAAAGAACTGTGCTTCCTACACACACGGGCCATACCTACTTCAGCTCTGCAAAAGAAACTGATCAGAACAGTAGCTTCTCTTCAGTCCAATACACTGTACTTGCTGGGAACAGACCTGAGTGCTATTTCCACTGTGTATGGCAAAGGGAGCGCAAAATTGACTTTCCTTACCAGAAAACAACTCTTGCTCGTAGGACCAGAAACTGCATGTCATTCAACTCCGTTTAGGACTGGGAAACAAATGCTACCTCTCCTTACAAGAAACACACTCTGCTTTTTGAAAAGATCACTCTTCTACTCTCCTGTGTTTCCTATAGGGCCAGAACAGTGAGCTTGCTCAGAACAAAAGAACTGTGCTTCCTACACACACGGGCCATATCTAGTTCAACTCTGCTAAGGAAACTGATCAGAACAGTAGCTTCTCTTCAGTCCAATACGCTGTAGTTGCTGGGAACAGACCTGAGTGCTATTTCCACTGTGTATGGCAAAGGGAGCACAATATTGACTTTAATGACCAGAAAACAACTCTTGCTCGTAGGACCAGAAACTGCATGTCATTCAACTCCGTTTAGGACTGGGAAACAAACGCTAGCTAGCCTTACAAGAAACTCACTCTGCTTTTGAGAAAAGAGCACTCCTCTACTCTCCTGTGTTTCCTATAGGGCCAGAACAGTGTGCTTGCTCAGAACAAAAGAACTGTGCTTCCTACACACACGGGCCATACCTACTTCAGCTCTGCAAAAGAAACTGATCAGAACAGTAGCTTCTCTTCAGTCCAATACACTGTACTTGCTGGGAACAGACCTGAGTGCTATTTCCACTGTGTATGGCAAAGGGAGCGCAATATTGACTTTCCTTACCAGAAAACAACTCTTGCTCGTAGGACCAGAAACTGCATGTCATTCAACTCCATTTAGGACTGGGAAACAAATGCTACCTCTCCTTACAAGAAACACACTCTGCTTTTGAGAAAAGAGCACTCTTCTACTCTCCTGTGTTTCCTATAGGGCCAGAATAGTGAGCTTGCTCAGAAAAAAATGAACTGTGCTTCCTACACACACGGGCCATATCTAGTTCAACTCTGCTTAAGAAACTGACAAGAACAGTAGCTTCTCTTCAGTCCAATACACTGTACTTGCTGGGAACAGACGCGAGTGCTATTTGCACTGTGTATGGCAAAGGGAGCGCAATAGTGACTCTTCTTAGCAGAAAACAACTCTTGCTCATACGACCAGAAACTGCATGGGATTCAACTCCGTTTAGGTCTGGGAAACAAACGCTAGCTCGCCTTACAAGAAACACACTCTGCTTTTGAGAAAAGAGCACTCTTCTACTCTCCTGTGTTTCCTATAGGGCCAGAACAGTGAGCTTGCTCACAACAAAGAACTGTGCTTCCTACACACTCGGGCCATATCTAGTTCAACTCTGCTTAGGAAACTGACAACAACAGTAGCTTCTCTTCAGTCCAATACACTGTACTTGCTGGGAACAGACCTGAGTTGTATTGGCACTGTGTATGGCAATGGGAGCGCAATAGTGACTCTTCTTAGCAGAAAACAACTCTTGTTCATAGGCCAGAAACTGCATGGGATTCAACTCCGTTTAGGTCTGGGAAACAAGCGCTAGCTCACCTTACAAGAAACACACTCTGCTTTTGAGAAAAGAGCACTCCTCTACTCTCCTGTGTTTCCTATAGGGCCAGAACAGTGAGCTTGCTCAGAACAAAAGAACTGTGCTTCCTACACACACAGGCCATATCTAGTTCAACTCTGCTTAGGAAACTGACAACAACAGTAGCTTCTCTTCAGTCCAATACACTGTACTTGCTGGGAAGAGACGCGAGTGCTATTGGCACTGTGTATGGCAAAGGGAGCGCAATAGTGACTCTTCTTAGCAGAAAACAACTCTTGCTCGTAGGACCAGAAACTGCATGTCATTCAACTCCGTTTAGGACTGGGAAACAAACGCTAGCTAGCCTTACAAGAAACTCACTCTGCTTTTGAGAAAAGAGCACTCTTCTACTCTCCTGTGTTTCCTATAGGGCCAGAACAGTGAGCTTGCTCACAACCAAAGAACTGTTCTTCCTACACACTCGGGCCACATCTAGTTCAACTCTGCTTAGGAAACTGACAACAACAGTAGCTTCTCTTCAGTCCAATACACTGTACTTGCTGGGAACAGACGCTAGTGCTATTGGCACTGTGTATGGCAATGGGAGCACAATAGTGACTCTTCTTAGCAGAAAACAACTCTTGCTCGTAGGAAAAGAAACTGTATGTCATTCAACTCCGTTTAGGACTGGGAAACAAACGCTAGCTCGCCTTACAAGAAACACACTCTGCTTTTGAGAAAAGAGCACTCTTCTACTCTCCTGTGTTTCCTATAGGGCCAGAACAGTGAGCTTGCTCACAACAAGAGAACTGTGCTTCCTACACACACGGGCCATATCTAGTTCAACTCTGCTTAGGAAACTGACAAGAACAGTAGCTTCTCTTCAGTCCAATACACTGTACTTGCTGGGAAGAGACGCGAGTGCTATTGGCACTGTGTATGGCAAAGGGAGCGCAATAGTGACTTTCCTTACCAGAAAACAACTCTTGCTCGTAGGAGCAGAAACTGCATGGGATTCAACTCCATCTAGGACTGGGAAACAAACGCTAGCTCGCCTTACAAGAAACACACTCTGCTTTTGAGAAAAGAGCACTCTTCTATTCCCTTGTGTTTCCTATAGGGCCAGAACAGTGAGCTTGCTCAGAACAAAAGAACTGTGCTTCCTACACACACGGGCCATATCTAGTTCAACTCTGCTTAAAAAACTGACAAGAACAGTAGCTTCTCTCAGTCCAATACACTGTACTTGCTGGGAACTGACTCGAGTGCTATTTGCACTGTGTATGGCAATGGGAGCGCAATAGTGACTCTTCTTAGCAGAAAACAACTCTTGTTCGTAGGACCAGAAACTGCATGGGATTCAACTCCGTTTAGGACTGGGAAACAAACGCTAGCTCGCCTTACAAGAAACACACTCTGCTTTTGAGAAAAGAGCACTCCACTACTCTCCTGTGTTTCCTATAGGGCCAGAACAGTGAGCTTGCTCAATACATAAGAACTGTGCTTCCTACACACACGGGCCATATCTAGGTCAACTCTGCTTAGGAAACTGTCAAGAACAGTAGCTTCTCTCAGTCCAATACACTGTCGTTGCTGGAAACAAACCTGAGTGCTATTTCCACTGTGTATGGCAAAGGGAGCGCAATATTGACTTTAATGACCAGAAAACAACTCTTGCTCGTAGGACCAGAAGCTGCATGTCATTCAACTCCATTTAGGACTGGGAAACAAACGCTAGCTCGCCTTACAAGAAACACACTCTGCTTTTGAGAAAAGAGCACTCTTCTACTCTCCTGTGTTTCCTATAGGGCCAGAACAGTGAGCTTGCTCACAACAAAAGAACTGTGCTTCCTACACACACGGGCCATATCTAGTTCAACTCTGCTTAGGAAACTGACAAGAACAGTAGCTTCTCTTCAGTCCAATACACTGTACTTGCAGGGAACAGACGCGAGTGCTATTGGCACTGTGTATGGCAAAGGGAGCGCAATAGTGACTTTCCTTACCAGAAAACAACTCTTGCTCGTAGGAGCAGAAACTGCATGGGATTCAACTCCATCTAGGACTGGGAAACAAACGCTAGCTCGCCTTACAAGAAACACACTCTGCTTTTGAGAAAAGAGCACTCTTCTACTCCCTTGTGTTTCCTATAGGGCCAGAACAGTGAGCTTGCTCAGAACAAAAGAACTGTGCTTCCTACACACACGGGCCATATCTAGTTCAACTCTGCTTAGGAAACTGACAAGAACAGTAGCTTCTCTCAGTCCAATACACTGTATTGCTGGGAACAGACCTGAGTGCTATTTCCACTGTGTATGGCAAAGGGAGCGCAATATTGACTTTAATGACCAGAAAACAACTCTTGCTCATAGGACCAGAAGCTGCATGTCATTCAACTCCGTTTAGGACTGGGAAACAAACGCTAGCTCGCCTTACAAGAAACTCACTCTTCTTTTGAGAAAAGAGCACTCTTCTACTCTCCTGTGTTTCCTATAGGGCCCGAACAGTGAGCTTGCTCAGAACAAAAGAACTGTGCTTCCTACACACACGGGCCATACCTACTTCAGCTCTGCAAAAGAAACTGATCAGAACAGTAGCTTCTCTTCAGTCCAATACACTGTACTTGCTGGGAACAGACACGAGTGCTATTGGCACTGTGTATGGCAATTGGAGCGCAATAGTGACTCTTCTTAGCAGAAAACAACTCTTGCTCATAGGACCAGAAACTGCATAAGATTCAACTCCGTTTAGGACTGGGAAACAAACGCTAGCTCGCCTTACAAGAAACTCACTCTGCTTTTGAGAAAAGAGCACTCCTCTACTCTCCTGTGTTTCCTATAGGGCCAGAACAGTGTGCTTGCTCAGAACAAAAGAACTGTGCTTCCTACACACACGGGCCATACCTACTTCAGCTCTGCAAAAGAAACTGATCAGAACAGTAGCTTCTCTTCAGTCCAATACACTGTACTTGCTGGGAACAGACCTGAGTGCTATTTCCACAGTGTGTGGCAAAGGGAGCGCAATATTGACTTTCCTTACCAGAAAACAACTCTTGCTCATAGGACCAGAAACTGCATGTCATTCAACTCCGTTTAGGACTGGGAAACAAATGCTACCTCTCCTTACAAGAAACACACTCTGCTTTTGAGAAAAGAGCACTCTTCTACTCTCCTGTGTTTCCTATAGGGCCAGAACAGTGAGCTTGCTCAGAAAAAATGAACTGTGCTTCCTACACACACGGGCCATATCTAGTTCAACTCTGCTTAGGAAACTGACAAGAACAGTAGCTTCTCTTCAGTCCAATACACTGTACTTGCTGGGAACAGACGCGAGTGCTATTTGCACTGTGTATGGCAATGGGAGCGCAATAGTGACTCTTCTTAGCAGAAAACAACTCTTGTTCATAGGCCAGAAACTGCATGGGATACAACTCCGTTTAGGTCTGGGAAACAAACGCTAGCTCGCCTTACAAGAAACACACTCTGCTTTTGAGAAAAGAGCACTCTTCTACTCTCCTGTGTTTCCTATAGGGCCAGAACAGTGAGCTTGCTCACAACAAAAGAACTGTGCTTCCTACACACACGGGCCATATCTAGGTCAACTCTGCTTAGGAAACTGACAAGAACAGTAGCTTCTCTAGTCCAATACACTGTACTTGCTGGGAACCAACTCGAGTGCTATTTGCACTGTGTATGGCAATTGGAGCGCAATAGTGACTCTTCTTAGCAGAAAACAACTCTTGTTCATAGGACCAGAAACTGCATGGGATTCAACTCCGTTTAGGACTGGGAAACAAACGCTAGCTCGCCCTACAAGAAACACACTCTGATTTGAGAAAAGAGCACTCCTCTACTCTCCTGTGTTTCCTATAGGGCCAGAACAGTGAGCTTGCTCAGAACAAAAGAACTGTGCTTCCTACACACACGGGCCATATCTAGTTCAACTCTGCTAAGGAAACTGATCAGAACAGTAGCTTCTCTTCAGTCCAATACGCTGTAGTTGCTGGGAACAGACCTGAGTGCTATTTCCACTGTGTATGGCAAAGGGAGCACAATATTGACTTTAATGACCAGAAAACAACTCTTGCTCGTAGGACCAGAAACTGCATGTCATTCAACTCCGTTTAGGACTGGGAAACAAACGCTAGCTAGCCTTACAAGAAACTCACTCTGCTTTTGAGAAAAGAGCACTCCTCTACTCTCCTGTGTTTCCTATAGGGCCAGAACAGTGTGCTTGCTCAGAACAAAAGAACTGTGCTTCCTACACACACGGGCCATACCTACTTCAGCTCTGCAAAAGAAACTGATCAGAACAGTAGCTTCTCTTCAGTCCAATACACTGTACTTGCTGGGAACAGACCTGAGTGCTATTTCCACTGTGTATGGCAAAGGGAGCGCAATATTGACTTTCCTTACCAGAAAACAACTCTTGCTCGTAGGACCAGAAACTGCATGTCATTCAACTCCATTTAGGACTGGGAAACAAATGCTACCTCTCCTTACAAGAAACACACTCTGCTTTTGAGAAAAGAGCACTCTTCTACTCTCCTGTGTTTCCTATAGGGCCAGAATAGTGAGCTTGCTCAGAAAAAAATGAACTGTGCTTCCTACACACACGGGCCATATCTAGTTCAACTCTGCTTAAGAAACTGACAAGAACAGTAGCTTCTCTTCAGTCCAATACACTGTACTTGCTGGGAACAGACGCGAGTGCTATTTGCACTGTGTATGGCAAAGGGAGCGCAATAGTGACTCTTCTTAGCAGAAAACAACTCTTGCTCATACGACCAGAAACTGCATGGGATTCAACTCCGTTTAGGTCTGGGAAACAAACGCTAGCTCGCCTTACAAGAAACACACTCTGCTTTTGAGAAAAGAGCACTCTTCTACTCTCCTGTGTTTCCTATAGGGCCAGAACAGTGAGCTTGCTCACAACAAAGAACTGTGCTTCCTACACACTCGGGCCATATCTAGTTCAACTCTGCTTAGGAAACTGACAACAACAGTAGCTTCTCTTCAGTCCAATACACTGTACTTGCTGGGAACAGACCTGAGTTGTATTGGCACTGTGTATGGCAATGGGAGCGCAATAGTGACTCTTCTTAGCAGAAAACAACTCTTGTTCATAGGCCAGAAACTGCATGGGATTCAACTCCGTTTAGGTCTGGGAAACAAGCGCTAGCTCACCTTACAAGAAACACACTCTGCTTTTGAGAAAAGAGCACTCCTCTACTCTCCTGTGTTTCCTATAGGGCCAGAACAGTGAGCTTGCTCAGAACAAAAGAACTGTGCTTCCTACACACACAGGCCATATCTAGTTCAACTCTGCTTAGGAAACTGACAACAACAGTAGCTTCTCTTCAGTCCAATACACTGTACTTGCTGGGAAGAGACGCGAGTGCTATTGGCACTGTGTATGGCAAAGGGAGCGCAATAGTGACTCTTCTTAGCAGAAAACAACTCTTGCTCGTAGGACCAGAAACTGCATGTCATTCAACTCCGTTTAGGACTGGGAAACAAACGCTAGCTAGCCTTACAAGAAACTCACTCTGCTTTTGAGAAAAGAGCACTCTTCTACTCTCCTGTGTTTCCTATAGGGCCAGAACAGTGAGCTTGCTCACAACCAAAGAACTGTTCTTCCTACACACTCGGGCCACATCTAGTTCAACTCTGCTTAGGAAACTGACAACAACAGTAGCTTCTCTTCAGTCCAATACACTGTACTTGCTGGGAACAGACGCTAGTGCTATTGGCACTGTGTATGGCAATGGGAGCACAATAGTGACTCTTCTTAGCAGAAAACAACTCTTGCTCGTAGGAAAAGAAACTGTATGTCATTCAACTCCGTTTAGGACTGGGAAACAAACGCTAGCTCGCCTTACAAGAAACACACTCTGCTTTTGAGAAAAGAGCACTCTTCTACTCTCCTGTGTTTCCTATAGGGCCAGAACAGTGAGCTTGCTCACAACAAGAGAACTGTGCTTCCTACACACACGGGCCATATCTAGTTCAACTCTGCTTAGGAAACTGACAAGAACAGTAGCTTCTCTTCAGTCCAATACACTGTACTTGCTGGGAAGAGACGCGAGTGCTATTGGCACTGTGTATGGCAAAGGGAGCGCAATAGTGACTTTCCTTACCAGAAAACAACTCTTGCTCGTAGGAGCAGAAACTGCATGGGATTCAACTCCATCTAGGACTGGGAAACAAACGCTAGCTCGCCTTACAAGAAACACACTCTGCTTTTGAGAAAAGAGCACTCTTCTATTCCCTTGTGTTTCCTATAGGGCCAGAACAGTGAGCTTGCTCAGAACAAAAGAACTGTGCTTCCTACACACACGGGCCATATCTAGTTCAACTCTGCTTAAAAAACTGACAAGAACAGTAGCTTCTCTCAGTCCAATACACTGTACTTGCTGGGAACTGACTCGAGTGCTATTTGCACTGTGTATGGCAATGGGAGCGCAATAGTGACTCTTCTTAGCAGAAAACAACTCTTGTTCGTAGGACCAGAAACTGCATGGGATTCAACTCCGTTTAGGACTGGGAAACAAACGCTAGCTCGCCTTACAAGAAACACACTCTGCTTTTGAGAAAAGAGCACTCCACTACTCTCCTGTGTTTCCTATAGGGCCAGAACAGTGAGCTTGCTCAATACATAAGAACTGTGCTTCCTACACACACGGGCCATATCTAGGTCAACTCTGCTTAGGAAACTGTCAAGAACAGTAGCTTCTCTCAGTCCAATACACTGTCGTTGCTGGAAACAAACCTGAGTGCTATTTCCACTGTGTATGGCAAAGGGAGCGCAATATTGACTTTAATGACCAGAAAACAACTCTTGCTCGTAGGACCAGAAGCTGCATGTCATTCAACTCCATTTAGGACTGGGAAACAAACGCTAGCTCGCCTTACAAGAAACACACTCTGCTTTTGAGAAAAGAGCACTCTTCTACTCTCCTGTGTTTCCTATAGGGCCAGAACAGTGAGCTTGCTCACAACAAAAGAACTGTGCTTCCTACACACACGGGCCATATCTAGTTCAACTCTGCTTAGGAAACTGACAAGAACAGTAGCTTCTCTTCAGTCCAATACACTGTACTTGCAGGGAACAGACGCGAGTGCTATTGGCACTGTGTATGGCAAAGGGAGCGCAATAGTGACTTTCCTTACCAGAAAACAACTCTTGCTCGTAGGAGCAGAAACTGCATGGGATTCAACTCCATCTAGGACTGGGAAACAAACGCTAGCTCGCCTTACAAGAAACACACTCTGCTTTTGAGAAAAGAGCACTCTTCTACTCCCTTGTGTTTCCTATAGGGCCAGAACAGTGAGCTTGCTCAGAACAAAAGAACTGTGCTTCCTACACACACGGGCCATATCTAGTTCAACTCTGCTTAGGAAACTGACAAGAACAGTAGCTTCTCTCAGTCCAATACACTGTATTGCTGGGAACAGACCTGAGTGCTATTTCCACTGTGTATGGCAAAGGGAGCGCAATATTGACTTTAATGACCAGAAAACAACTCTTGCTCATAGGACCAGAAGCTGCATGTCATTCAACTCCGTTTAGGACTGGGAAACAAACGCTAGCTCGCCTTACAAGAAACTCACTCTTCTTTTGAGAAAAGAGCACTCTTCTACTCTCCTGTGTTTCCTATAGGGCCCGAACAGTGAGCTTGCTCAGAACAAAAGAACTGTGCTTCCTACACACACGGGCCATACCTACTTCAGCTCTGCAAAAGAAACTGATCAGAACAGTAGCTTCTCTTCAGTCCAATACACTGTACTTGCTGGGAACAGACACGAGTGCTATTGGCACTGTGTATGGCAATTGGAGCGCAATAGTGACTCTTCTTAGCAGAAAACAACTCTTGCTCATAGGACCAGAAACTGCATAAGATTCAACTCCGTTTAGGACTGGGAAACAAACGCTAGCTCGCCTTACAAGAAACTCACTCTGCTTTTGAGAAAAGAGCACTCCTCTACTCTCCTGTGTTTCCTATAGGGCCAGAACAGTGTGCTTGCTCAGAACAAAAGAACTGTGCTTCCTACACACACGGGCCATACCTACTTCAGCTCTGCAAAAGAAACTGATCAGAACAGTAGCTTCTCTTCAGTCCAATACACTGTACTTGCTGGGAACAGACCTGAGTGCTATTTCCACAGTGTGTGGCAAAGGGAGCGCAATATTGACTTTCCTTACCAGAAAACAACTCTTGCTCATAGGACCAGAAACTGCATGTCATTCAACTCCGTTTAGGACTGGGAAACAAATGCTACCTCTCCTTACAAGAAACACACTCTGCTTTTGAGAAAAGAGCACTCTTCTACTCTCCTGTGTTTCCTATAGGGCCAGAACAGTGAGCTTGCTCAGAAAAAATGAACTGTGCTTCCTACACACACGGGCCATATCTAGTTCAACTCTGCTTAGGAAACTGACAAGAACAGTAGCTTCTCTTCAGTCCAATACACTGTACTTGCTGGGAACAGACGCGAGTGCTATTTGCACTGTGTATGGCAATGGGAGCGCAATAGTGACTCTTCTTAGCAGAAAACAACTCTTGTTCATAGGCCAGAAACTGCATGGGATACAACTCCGTTTAGGTCTGGGAAACAAACGCTAGCTCGCCTTACAAGAAACACACTCTGCTTTTGAGAAAAGAGCACTCTTCTACTCTCCTGTGTTTCCTATAGGGCCAGAACAGTGAGCTTGCTCACAACAAAAGAACTGTGCTTCCTACACACACGGGCCATATCTAGGTCAACTCTGCTTAGGAAACTGACAAGAACAGTAGCTTCTCTAGTCCAATACACTGTACTTGCTGGGAACCAACTCGAGTGCTATTTGCACTGTGTATGGCAATTGGAGCGCAATAGTGACTCTTCTTAGCAGAAAACAACTCTTGTTCATAGGACCAGAAACTGCATGGGATTCAACTCCGTTTAGGACTGGGAAACAAACGCTAGCTCGCCCTACAAGAAACACACTCTGATTTGAGAAAAGAGCACTCCTCTACTCTCCTGTGTTTCCTATAGGGCCAGAACAGTGAGCTTGCTCAGAACAAAAGAACTGTGCTTCCTACACACACGGGCCATATCTAGTTCAACTCTGCTAAGGAAACTGATCAGAAAAGTAGCTTCTCTTCAGTCCAATACACTGTACTTGCTGGGAACAGACCTGAGTGCTATTTCCACTGTGTATGGCAAAGGGAGCGCAATATTGACTTTCCTTACCAGAAAACAACTCTTGCTCGTAGGACCAGAAACTGCATGTCATTCAACTCCGTTTAGGACTGGGAAACAAATGCTACCTCTCCTTACAAGAAACACACTCTGCTTTTGAGAAAAGAGCACTCTTCTTCTCTCCTGTGTTTCCTATAGGGCCAGAACAGTGAGCTTGCTCAGAAAAAATGAACTGTGCTTCCTACACACACGGGCCATATCTAGTTCATCTCTGCTTAGGAAACTGACAAGAACAGTAGCTTCTCTTCAGTCCAATACACTGTACTTGCTGGGAACAGACGCGAGTGCTATTTGCACTGTGTATGGCAATGGGAGCGCAATAGTGACTCTTCTTAGCAGAAAACAACTCTTGCTCATAGGACCAGAAACTGCATGGGATTCAACTCCGTTTAAGTCTGGGAAACAAACGCTAGCTCGCCTTACAAGAAACACACTCTGCTTTTGAGAAAAGAGCACTCTTCTACTCTCCTGTGTTTCCTATAGGGCCAGAACAGTGAGCTTGCTCAGAACAAAAGAACTGTGCTTCCTACACACACGGGCCATATCTAGTTCAACTCTGCTTATAAACTGACAAGAACAGTAGCTTCTCTTCAGTCCAATACACTGTACTTGCTGGGAAGAGACGCGAGTGCTATTGCCACTGTGTATGGCAAAGGGAGCGCAATAGTGACTCTTCTTAGCAGAAAACAACTCTTGCTCGTAGGACCAGAAACTGCATGTCATTCAACTCCGTTTAGGACTGGGAAACAAACGCTAGCTCTCCTTAAAAGAAACTCACTCTGCTTTTGAGAAAAGAGCACTCCTCTACTCTCCTGTGTTTCCTATAGGGCCAGAACAGTGTGCTTGCTCAGAACAAAAGAACTGTGCTTCCTACACACACGGGCCATACCTACTTCAGCTCTGCAAAAGAAACTGATCAGAACAGTAGCTTCTCTTCAGTCCAATACACTGTACTTGCTGGGAACAGACCTGAGTCCTATTTCCACTGTGTATGGCAAAGGGAGCACAATAGTGACTTTCCTTACCAGAAAACAACTCTTGCTCCTAGGACCAGAAACTGCATGTCATCAACTCCGTTTAGGACTGGGAAACAAATGCTACCTCTCCTTACAAGAAACACACTCTGCTTTTGAGAATAGAGCACTCTTCTACTCTCCTGTATTTCCTATAGGGCCAGAACAGTGAGCTTGCTCAGAAATAATGAACTGTGCTTCCTACACACACGGGCCATATCTAGTTCAACTCTGCTTAGAAACTGACAAGAACAGTAGCTTCTCTTCAGTCCAATACACTGTACTTGCTGGGAACAGACACGAGTGCTATTTCCACTGTGTATGACAAAGGGAGCACAATAGTGACTTTACTTACCAGAAAACAACTCTTGCTCATAGGACCAGAAACTGCATAAGATTCAACTCCGTTTAGGACTGGGAAAAAAACGCTAGCTCGCCTTACAAGAAACACGCTTTGCTTTTGAGAAAAGAGCACTCTTCTACTCCCTGTGTTTCCTGTAGGGCCAGAACAGTGAGCTTGCTCAGAACAAAAGAACTGTGCTTCCTACACGCACGGGCCATATCTAGTTCAACTCTACTTAGGAAACTGACAAGAACAGTAGCTTCTCTTCAGTCCAATACACTGTACTTGGTGGGAAGAGACGCGAGTGCTATTGGCACTGTGTATGGCAAAGGGAGCGCAATAGTGACTCTTCTTAGCAGAAAACAACTCTTGCTCGCAGGACCAGAAACTGCATGTCATTCAACTCCGTTTAGGACTGGGAAACAAACGCTAGCTAGCCTTACAAGAAACTCACTCTGCTTTTGAGAAAAGAGCACTCCTCTACTCTCCTGTGTTTCCTATAGGGCCAGAACAGTGAGCTTGCTCAGAACAAAAGAACTGTGCTTACTACACACATGGGCCATACCTACTTCAGCTCTGCAAAAGAAACTGATCAGAACAGTAGCTTCTCTTCAGTCCAATACACTGTACTTGCTGGGAACAGACCTGAGTGCTATTTCCACTGTGTATGGCAAAGGGAGCACAATATTGACTTTTCTTACCAGAAAACAACTCTTGCTCGTAGGACCAGAAACTGCATGTCATTCAACTCCGTTTAGGACTGGGAAACAAATGCTACCTCTCCTTACAAGAAACACACTCTTCTTTTGAGAAAAGAGCACGCTTCTACTCTCCTGTGTTTCCTATAGGGCCAGAACAGTGAGCTTGCTCAGAAAAAATGAACTGTGCTTCCTACACACACGGGCCATATCTAGTTCAACTCTGCTTAGGAAACTGACAAGAACAGTAGCTTCTCTTCAGTCCAATACACTGTACTTGCTGGGAACAGACGCGAGTGCTATTTGCACTGTGTATGGCAATGGGAGCGCAATAGTGACTCTTCTTAGAAGAAAACAACTCTTGCTCGTAGGAAAAGAAACTGCATGTCATTCAACTCCGTTTAGGACTGGGAAACAAACGCTAGCTCGCCTTACAAGAAACACACTCTGCTTTTGAGAAAAGAGCACTCTTCTACTCTCCTGTGTTTCCTATAGGGCCAGAACAGTGAGCTTGCTCAGAACAAAAGAACTGTGCTTCCTACACACACGGGCCATATCTAGTTCAACTCTGCTTAGGAAACTGACAAGAACAGTAGCTTCTCTTCAGTCCAATACACTGTACTTGCTGGGAAGAGACGCGAGTGCTATTGGAACTGTGTATGGCAAAGGGAGCGCAATAGTGACTTTCCTTACCAGAAAACAACTCTTGCTCGTAGGAGCAGAAACTGCATGGGATTCAACTCCGTCTAGGACTGGGAAACAAACGCTAGCTCGCCTTACAAGAAACACACTCTGCTTTTGAGAAAAGAGCACTCTTCTACTCCCTTGTGTTTCCTATAGGGCCAGAACAGTGAGCTTGCTCAGAACAAAAGAACTGTGCTTCCTACACACACGGGCCATACCTACTTCAGCTCTGCAAAAGAAACTGATCAGAACAGTAGCTTCTCTTCAGTCCAATACACTGTACTTGCTGGGACAGACGCGAGTGCTATTGGCACTGTGTATGGCAATGGGAGCGCAATAGTGACTCTTCTTAGCAGAAAACAACTCTTGCTCGTAGGACCAGAAACTGCATAAGATTCAACTCCGCTTAGGACTGGGAAACAAACGCTAGCTCGCCTTACAAGAAACACACTCTGCTTTTGAGAAAAGAGCACTCTTCTACTCCCTTGTGTTTCCTATAGGGCCAGAACAGTGAGCTTGCTCAGAACAAAAGAACTGTGCTTCCTACACACATGGGCCATATCTAGTTCAACTCTGCTTAGGAAACTGACAAGAACAGTAGCTTCTCTCAGTCCAATACACTGTACTTGCTGGGAACAGACACGAGTGCTATTTCCACTGTGTATGACAAAGGGAGCACAATAGTGACTTTACTTACCAGAAAACAACTCTTGCTCATAGGACCAGAAACTGCATAAGATTCAACTCCGTTTAGGACTGGGAAAAAAACGCTAGCTCGCCTTACAAGAAACACGCTTTGCTTTTGAGAAAAGAGCACTCTTCTACTCCCTGTGTTTCCTGTAGGGCCAGAACAGTGAGCTTGCTCAGAACAAAAGAACTGTGCTTCCTACACGCACGGGCCATATCTAGTTCAACTCTACTTAGGAAACTGACAAGAACAGTAGCTTCTCTTCAGTCCAATACACTGTACTTGGTGGGAAGAGACGCGAGTGCTATTGGCACTGTGTATGGCAAAGGGAGCGCAATAGTGACTCTTCTTAGCAGAAAACAACTCTTGCTCGCAGGACCAGAAACTGCATGTCATTCAACTCCGTTTAGGACTGGGAAACAAACGCTAGCTAGCCTTACAAGAAACTCACTCTGCTTTTGAGAAAAGAGCACTCCTCTACTCTCCTGTGTTTCCTATAGGGCCAGAACAGTGAGCTTGCTCAGAACAAAAGAACTGTGCTTACTACACACATGGGCCATACCTACTTCAGCTCTGCAAAAGAAACTGATCAGAACAGTAGCTTCTCTTCAGTCCAATACACTGTACTTGCTGGGAACAGACCTGAGTGCTATTTCCACTGTGTATGGCAAAGGGAGCACAATATTGACTTTTCTTACCAGAAAACAACTCTTGCTCGTAGGACCAGAAACTGCATGTCATTCAACTCCGTTTAGGACTGGGAAACAAATGCTACCTCTCCTTACAAGAAACACACTCTTCTTTTGAGAAAAGAGCACGCTTCTACTCTCCTGTGTTTCCTATAGGGCCAGAACAGTGAGCTTGCTCAGAAAAAATGAACTGTGCTTCCTACACACACGGGCCATATCTAGTTCAACTCTGCTTAGGAAACTGACAAGAACAGTAGCTTCTCTTCAGTCCAATACACTGTACTTGCTGGGAACAGACGCGAGTGCTATTTGCACTGTGTATGGCAATGGGAGCGCAATAGTGACTCTTCTTAGAAGAAAACAACTCTTGCTCGTAGGAAAAGAAACTGCATGTCATTCAACTCCGTTTAGGACTGGGAAACAAACGCTAGCTCGCCTTACAAGAAACACACTCTGCTTTTGAGAAAAGAGCACTCTTCTACTCTCCTGTGTTTCCTATAGGGCCAGAACAGTGAGCTTGCTCAGAACAAAAGAACTGTGCTTCCTACACACACGGGCCATATCTAGTTCAACTCTGCTTAGGAAACTGACAAGAACAGTAGCTTCTCTTCAGTCCAATACACTGTACTTGCTGGGAAGAGACGCGAGTGCTATTGGAACTGTGTATGGCAAAGGGAGCGCAATAGTGACTTTCCTTACCAGAAAACAACTCTTGCTCGTAGGAGCAGAAACTGCATGGGATTCAACTCCGTCTAGGACTGGGAAACAAACGCTAGCTCGCCTTACAAGAAACACACTCTGCTTTTGAGAAAAGAGCACTCTTCTACTCCCTTGTGTTTCCTATAGGGCCAGAACAGTGAGCTTGCTCAGAACAAAAGAACTGTGCTTCCTACACACACGGGCCATACCTACTTCAGCTCTGCAAAAGAAACTGATCAGAACAGTAGCTTCTCTTCAGTCCAATACACTGTACTTGCTGGGAACAGACGCGAGTGCTATTGGCACTGTGTATGGCAATGGGAGCGCAATAGTGACTCTTCTTAGCAGAAAACAACTCTTGCTCGTAGGACCAGAAACTGCATAAGATTCAACTCCGCTTAGGACTGGGAAACAAACGCTAGCTCGCCTTACAAGAAACACACTCTGCTTTTGAGAAAAGAGCACTCTTCTACTCCCTTGTGTTTCCTATAGGGCCAGAACAGTGAGCTTGCTCAGAACAAAAGAACTGTGCTTCCTACACACATGGGCCATATCTAGTTCAACTCTGCTTAGGAAACTGACAAGAACAGTAGCTTCTCTCAGTCCAATACACTGTACTTGCTGGGAACCGACGCGAGTGCTATTGGCACTGTGTATGGCAATGGGAGCGCAATAGTGACTCTTCTTAGCAGAAAACAACTCTTGTTCGTAGGACCAGAAACTGCATGGGATTCAACTCCGTTTAGGACTGGGAAACAAACGCTAGCTCGCCTTACAAGAAACACACTCTGCTTTTGAGAAAAGAGCACTCTTCTACTCCCCTGTGTTTCCTATAGGGCCAGAACAGTGAGCTTGCTCAGAACAAAAGAACTGTGCTTCCTACACACACGGGCCATACCTAGTTCAACTCTGCTAAGGAAACTGATCAGAACAGTAGCTTCTCTTCAGTCCAATACACTGTACTTGCTGGAAACAGACCTGAGTGCTATTTCCACTGTGTATGGCAAAGGGAGCGCAATATTGACTTTCCTTACCAGAAAACAACTCTTGCTCGTAGGACCAGAAACTGCATGTCATCAACTCCGTTTAGGACTGGGAAACAAATGCTACCTCTCCTTACAAGAAACACACTCTGCTTTTGAGAAAAGAGCACTCTTCTACTCTCCTGTGTTTCCTATAGGGCCAGAACAGTGAGCTGGCTCAGAAAAAATGAACTGTGCTTCCTACACACACGGGCCATATCTAGTTCAACTCTGCTTAGGAAACTGACAAGAACAGTAGCTTCTCTTCAGTCCAATACACTGTACTTGCTGGGAACAGACACGAGTGCTATTTGCACTGTGTATGGCAATGGGAGCGCAATAGTGACTCTTCTTAGCAGAAAACAACTCTTGCTCATAGGACCAGAAACTGCATGTCATTCAACTCCGTTTAGGACTGGGAAACAAACGCTAGCTCTCCTTAAAAGAAACTCACTCTGCTTTTGAGAAAAGAGCACTCCTCTACTCTCCTGTGTTTCCTATAGGGCCAGAACAGTGTGCTTGCTCAGAACAAAAGAACTGTGCTTCCTACACACACGGGCCATACCTACTTCAGCTCTGCAAAAGAAACTGATCAGAACAGTAGCTTCTGTTCAGTCCAATACACTGTACTTGCTGGGAACAGACCTGAGTGCTATTTCCACTGTGTATGGCAAAGGGAGCGCAATATTGACTTTCCTTACCAGAAAACAACTCTTGCTCGTAGGACCAGAAACTGCATGTCATCAACTCCGTTTAGGACTGGGAAACAAATGCTACCTCTCCTTACAAGAAACACACTCTGCTTTTGAGAATAGAGCACTCTTCTACTCTCCTGTATTTCCTATAGGGCCAGAACAGTGAGCTTGCTCAGAAATAATGAATGTGCTTCCTACACACACGGGCCATATCTAGTTCAACTCTGCTTAGAAACTGACAAGAACAGTAGCTTCTCTTCAGTCCAATACACTGTACTTGCTGGGAACAGACACGAGTGCTATTTCCACTGTGTATGGCAAAGGGAGCGCAATATTGACTTTCCTTACCAGAAAGCAACTCTTGCTCATAGGACCAGAAACTGCATGTCATTCCACTCCGTTTAGGACTGGGAAAGAAACGCTAGCTCTCCTTAAAAGAAACTCACTCTGCTTTTGAGAAAAGAGCACTCCTCTACTCTCCTGTGTTTCCTATAGGGCCAGAACAGTGAGCTTGCTCAGAACAAAAGAACTGTGCTTCCTACACACACGGGCCATACCTAGTTCAACTCTGCTAAGGAAACTGATCAGAACAGTAGCTTCTCTTCATTCCAATACACTGTAGTTGCTGGGAACAGACCTGAGTGCTATTTCCACTGTGTATGACAAAGAGAGCACAATAGTGACTTTACTCACCAGAAAACAACTCTTGCTCATAGGACCAGAAACTGCATAAGATTCAACTCCGTTTAGGACTGGGAAAAAAACGCTAGCTCGCCTTACAAGAAACACGCTTTGCTTTTGAGAAAAGAGCACTCTTCTACTCCCTGTGTTTCCTATAGGGCCAGAACAGTGAGCTTGCTCAGAACGAAAGAACTGTGCTTCCTACACGCACGGGCCATATCTAGTTCAACTCTACTTAGGAAACTGACAAGAACAGTAGCTTCTCTTCAGTCCAATACACTGTACTTGGTGGGAAGAGACGCGAGTGCTATTGGCACTGTGTATGGCAAAGGGAGCGCAATAGTGACTCTTCTTAGCAGAAAACAACTCTTGCTCGCAGGACCAGAAACTGCATGTCATTCAACTCCGTTTAGGACTGGGAAACAAACGCTAGCTAGCCTTACAAGAAACTCACTCTGCTTTTGAGAAAAGAGCACTCCTCTACTCTCCTGTGTTTCCTATAGGGCCAGAACAGTGAGCTTGCTCAGAACAAAAGAACTGTGCTTCCTACACACATGGGCCATACCTACTTCAGCTCTGCAAAAGAAACTGATCAGAACAGTAGCTTCTCTTCAGTCCAATACACTGTACTTGCTGGGAACAGACCTGAGTGCTATTTCCACTGTTTATGTCAAAGGGAGCACAATATTGACTTTCCTTACCAGAAAACAACTCTTGCTCGTAGGACCAGAAACTGCATGTCATTCAACTCCGTTTAGGACTGGGAAACAAATGCTACCTCTCCTTACAAGAAACACACTCTTCTTTTGAGAAAAGAGCACTCTTCTACTCTCCTGATTTCCTATAGGGCCAGAACAGTGAGCTTGCTCAGAAAAAATGAACTGTGCTTCCTACACACACGGGCCATATCTAGTTCAACTCTGCTTAGGAAACTGACAAGAACAGTAGCTTCTCTTCAGTCCAATACACTGTACATGCTGGGAACAGACGCGAGTGCTATTTGCACTGTGTATGGCAATGGGAGCACAATAGTGACTCTTCTTAGAAGAAAACAACTCTTGCTCGTAGGAAAAGAAACTCCATGTCATTCAACTCCGTTTAGGACTGGGAAACAAACGCTAGCTCGCCTTACAAGAAACACACTCTGCTTTTGAGAAAAGAGCACTCTTCTACTCTCCTGTGTTTCCTATAGGGCCAGAACAGTGAGCTTGCTCAGAACAAAAGAACTGTGCTTCCTACACACACGGGCCATATCTAGTTCAACTCTGCTTAGGAAACTGACAAGAACAGTAGCTTCTCTTCAGTCCAATACACTGTACTTGCTGGGAAGAGACGCGAGTGCTATTGGCACTGTGTATGGCAAAGGGAGCACAATAGTGACTTTCCTTACCAGAAAAAAACTCTTGCTCGTAGGAGCAGAAACTGCATGGGATTCAACTCCGTCTAGGACTGGGAAACAAACGCTAGCTCGCCTTACAAGAAACACACTCTGCTTTTGAGAAAAGAGCACTCTTCTACTCCCTTGTGTTTCCTATAGGGCCAGAACAGTGAGCTTGCTCAGAACAAAAGAACTGTGCTTCCTACACACACGGGCCATACCTACTTCAGCTCTGCAAAAGAAACTGATCAGAACAGTAGCTTCTCTTCAGTCCAATACACTGTACTTGCTGGGAACAGACGCGAGTGCTATTGGCACTGTGTATGGCAATGGGAGCGCAATAGTGACTCTTCTTAGCAGAAAACAACTCTTGCTCGTAGGACCAGAAACTGCATAAGATTCAACTCCGTTTAGGACTGGGAAACAAACGCTAGCTCGCCTTACAAGAAACACACTCTGCTTTTGAGAAAAGAGCACTCTTCTACTCCCTTGTGTTTCCTATAGGGCCAGAACAGTGAGCTTGCTCAGAACAAAAGAACTGTGCTTCCTACACACACGGGCCATATCTAGTTCAACTCTGCTTAGGAAACTGACAAGAACAGTAGCTTCTCTCAGTCCAATACACTGTACTTGCTGGGAACCGACGCGAGTGCTATTGGCACTGTGTATGGCAATGGGAGTGCAATAGTGACTCTTCTTAGCAGAAAACAACTCTTGCTCGTAGGAAAAGAAACTGCATGTCATTCAACTCCGTTTAGGACTGGGAAACAAACGCTAGCTCGCCTTGCAAGAAACACACTCTGCTTTTGAGAAAAGAGCACTCTTCTACTCTCCTGTGTTTCCTATCAGGCCAGAACAGTGAGCTTGCTCAGAACAAAAGAACTGTGCTTCCTACACACACGGGCCATATCTAGTTCAACTCTGATTAGGAAACTCACAAGAACAGTAGCTTCTCTTCAGTCCAATACACTGTACTTGCTGGGAACAGATGGGAGTGCTATTTCCACTGTGTATGGCAAAGGGAGCGCAATAGTGACTTTCCTTACCAGAAAAAAACTCTTGCTAGTAGGAGCAGAAACTGTATGGGATTCAACTCCGTCTAGGACTGGGAAACAAACGCTAGCTCGCCTTACAAGAAACACACTCTGCTTTTGAGAAAAGAGCACTCTTCTACTCACCTGTGTTTCCTATAGGGCCAGGACAGTGAGCTTGCTCAGAACAAAAGAACTGTGCTTCCTACACAAACGGGCCATATCTAGTTCAACTCTGCTTAGGAAACTGACAAGAACATTAGCTTCTCTCAGTCCAATACACTGTACTTGCTGGGAACCGACGCGAGTGCTATTGGCACTGTGTATGGAAATGGGAGCGCAATAGTGACTCTTCTTAGCAGAAAACAACTCTTGCTCGTAGGACCAGAAACACATGGGATTCAACTCCGTTTAGGACTGGGAAACAAATGCTCGCTCGTCTTACAAGAAACAAACTCTGCTTTTGAGAACAGAGCACTCCTCCACTCTCCTGTGTTTCCTATAAAGGCAGAACAGTGTGCTTGCTCAGAACAAAAGAAGTGTGCTTCCTACACACACGGGCCATACCTACTTCAGCTCTGCAAAAGAAACTGATCAGAACAGTAGCTTCTTTTCAGTCCAATACACTGTACTTGCTGGGAAGAGACGCGAGTGCTATTGGCACTGTGTATGGCAAAGGGAGCACAATAGTGACTCTTCTTAGCAGAAAACAACTCTTGCTCGTAGGACCAGAAACTGCATGTCATTCAACTCCGTTTAGGACTGGGAAACAAATGCTACCTCTCCTTAAAAGAAACACACTCTGCTTTTGAGAAAAGATCACTCTTCTACTCTCCTGTGTTTCCTATAGGGCCAGAACAGTGAGCTTGCTCAGAACAAAAGAACTGTGCTTCCTACACACACGGGCCATATCTAGTTCAACTCTGCTTAGGAAACTGACAAGAACAGTAGCTTCGCTTCAGTCCAATACACTGTACTTGCTGGGAACAGACGCAAGTGCTATTGGCACTGTGTATGGCAATGGGAGCGCAATAGTGACTCTTCTTAGCAGAAAACAACTCTTGCTCGTAGGACCAGAAACTGAATGGGATTCAACTCCGTTTAGGACTGGGAAACAAACCCTAGCTCCCTTACAAGAAACACACTCTGCTTTTGAGAAAAGAGCACTCTTCTATTCTCCTGTGTTTCCTATAGGGCCAGAACAGTGAGCTTGCTCAGAACAAAAGAACTGTGCTTCCTACACACGCGGGCCATATCTAGTTCAACTCTGCTTATGAAACTGACAAGAGCAGTAGCTTCTCTTCAGTCCAATACACTGTACTTGCTGGGAACAGACGTGAGTGCTATTGGCACTGTGTATGGCAATGGGTGCGCAATAGTGACTCTTCTTAGCAGAAAACAACTCTTGCTCGTAGGAAAAGAAACTGCATGTCATTCAACTCCGTTTAGGACTGGGAAACAAATGCTAGCTTGCCTTACAAGAAACACACTCTGCTTTTGAGAAAAGATCACTTTTCTACTCTCCTGTGTTTCCTATAGGGCCAGAATAGTGAGCTTGCTCAGAACAAAAGAACTGTGCTTCCTACACACACGGGCCATATCTAGTTCAACACTGATTAGGACACTGACAAGAACAGTAGCTTCTCTTCAGTCCAATACACTGAACTTGCTGGGAACAGACGCGAGTGCTATTTCCACTGTGTATTGCAAAGGGAGCGCAATAGTGACCTTCCTTACCAGAAAACAACTCTTGCTAGTAGGAGCAGAAACTGCATGGGATTCAACTCCGTCTAGGAATGGGAAACAAACGCTAGCTCGCCTTACAAGAAACACACTCTGCTTTGAGAAAAGAGCACTCTTCTACTCACCGTGTTTCCTATAGGGGCCAGAACAGTGAGCTTGCTCAGAACAAAAGAACTGTGCTTCCTACACACGCGGGCCATATCTAGTTCAACTCTGCTTATGAAACTGACAAGAGCAGTAGCTTCTCTTCAGTCCAATACACTGTACTTGCTGGGAACAGACGTGAGTGCTATTGGCACTGTGTATGGCAATGGGAGCGCAATAGTGACTCTTCTTAGCAGAAAACAACTCTTGCTCGTAGGACCAGAAACTGCATGTCATTCAACTCCGTTTAGGACTGGGAAACAAATGCTAGGTCGCCTTACAAGAAAAACACTCTGCTTTTGAGAAAAGAGCACTCTTCTACTCTCCTGTGTTTCCTATAGGGCCAGAACAGTGAGCTTGCTCAGAACAAAAGAAACTGTGCTTCCTACACAAACGGGCCATATCTAGTTCAACTCTGCTTAGGAAACTGACAAGAACATTAGCTTCTCTCAGTCCAATACACTGTACTTGCTGGGAACAGACGCGAGTGCTATTGGCACTGTGTATGGCAATGGGAGCGCAATAGTGACTCTTCTTAGCAGAAAACAACTCTTGCTCGTAGGACCAGAAACACATGGGATTCAACTCTGTTTAGGACTGGGAAACAAATGCTCGCTCGTCTTACAAGAAACACACTCTGCTTTTGAGAAAAGAGCACTCCTCTACTCTCCTGTGTTTCCTATAGGGCCAGAACAGTGTGCTTGCTCAGAACAAAAGAACTGTGCTTCCTACACACACGGGCCATACCTACTTCAGCTCTGCAAAAGAAACTGATCAGAACAGTAGCTTCTCTTCAGTCCAATACACTGTACTTGCTGGGAACAGACCTGAGTGCTATTTCCACTGTGTATGGCATAGGGATTGCAATATTGACTTTCCTTACCAGAAAACAACTCTTTCTCGTAGGACCAGAAACTGCATGTCTTTCAACTCCGTTTAGAACTGGGAAACAAATGCTACCTCTCCTTAAAAGAAACACACTCTGCTTTTGAGAAAGGATCACTCTTCTACTCTCCTGTGTTTCCTATAGGGCCAGAACAGTGAGCTTGCTCAGAACAAAAGAACTGTGCTTCCTACACACACGGGCCATATCTAGTTCAACTCTGCTTAGGAAACTGACAAGAACAGTAGCTTCTCTTCAGGCCAATACACTGTACTTGCTGGGAACAGACATGAGTGCTATTGGGCACTGTGTATGGCAATGGGAGCGCAATAGTGACTCTTCTTAGCAGAAAACAACTCTTGCTCGTAGGAAAAGAAACTGCATGTCATTCAACTCCGTTTAGGACTGGGAAACAAACGCTAGCTCGCCTTACAAGAAACACACTCTGCTTTTGAGAAAAGATCACTCTTCTACTCTCCTGTGGTTTCCTATAGGGCCAGAATAGTGAGCTTGCTCAGAACAAAAGAACTGTGCTTCCTACACACACGGGCCATATCTAGTTCAACACTGATTAGGACACTGACAAGGAACAGTAGCTTTCTCTTCAGTCCAATACACTGAACTTGCTGGGAACAGACGCGAGTGCTATTTCCACTGTGTATTGCAAAGGGAGCGCAATAGTGAACCTTCCTTACCAGAAAACAACTCTTGCTAGTAGGAGCAGAAACTGCATGGGATTCAACTCCGTCTTGGAATGGGAAACAAACGCTAGCTCGCCTTACAAGAAACACACTCTGCTTTTGAGAAAAGAGCACTCTTCTACTCACCTGTGTTTCCTATAGGGCCAGAACAGTGAGCTTGCTCAGAACAAAAGAACTGTGCTTCCTACACACGCGGGCCATATCTAGTTCAACTCTGCTTATGAAACTGACAAGAGCAGTAGCTTCTCTTCAGTCCAATACACTGTACTTGCTGGGAACAGACGTGAGTGCTATTGGCACTGTGTATGGCAATGGGAGCGCAATAGTGACTCTTCTTAGCAGAAAACAACTCTTGGTCGTAGGACCGGAAACTGCATGTCATTCAACTCCGTTTAGGACTGGGAAACAAACGCTAGGTCGCCTTACAAGAAACACACTCTGCTTTTGAGAAAAGAGCACTCTTCTACTCTCCTGTGTTTCCTATAGGGGCCAGAACAGTGAGCTTGCTCAGAACAAAAGAACTGTGCTTCCTACACAAACGGGCCATATCTAGTTCAACTCTGCTTAGGGAAACTGACAAGAACATTAGCTTCTCTCAGTCCAATACACTGTACTTGCTGGGAACAGACGCGAGTGCTATTGGCACTGTGTATGGCAATGGGAGCGCAATAGTGACTCTTCTTAGCAGAAAACCAACTCTTGCTCGTTAGGACCAGAAACACATGGGATTCAACTCTGTTTAGGACTGGGAAACAAATGCTCGCTCGTCTTACAAGAAACAAACTCTGCTTTTGAGAAAAGAGCACTCCTCTACTCTCCTGTGTTTCCTATAGGGCCAGAACAGTGTGCTTGCTCAGAACAAAAGAACTGTGCTTCCTACACACACGGGCCATACCTACTTCAGCTCTGCAAAAGAAAACTGATCAGAACAGTAGCTTCTCTTCAGTCCAATACACTGTACTTGCTGGGAACAGACCTGAGTGCTATTTCCACTGTGTATGGCATAGGGATTGCAATATTGACTTTCCTTACCAGAAAACAACTCTTTCCTCGTAGGACCAGAAACTGCATGTCTTTCAACTCCGTTTAGAACTGGGAAACAAATGCTACCTCTCCTTAAAAGAAACACACTCTGCTTTTGAGAAAGGATCACTCTTCTACTCTCCTGTGTTTCCTATAGGGCCAGAACAGTGAGCTTGCTCAGAACAAAAGAACTGTGCTTCCTACACACACGGGCCATATCTAGTTCAACTCTGCTTAGGAAACTGACAAGAACAGTAGCTTCTCTTCAGGCCAATACACTGTACTTGCTGGGAACAGACATGAGTGCTATTGGCACTGTGTATGGCAATGGGAGCGCAATAGTGACTCTTCTTAGCAGAAAACAACTCTTGCTCGTAGGAAAAGAAACTGCATGTCATTCAACTCCGTTTAGGACTGGGAAACAAACGCTAGCTCGCCTTACAAGAAACACACTCTGCTTTTGAGAAAAGAGCACTCTTCTACTCTCCTGTGTTTCCTATAGGGCCAGAACAGTGAGCTTGCTCAGAACAAAAGAACTGTGCTTCCTACACACACAGGGCCATATCTAGTTCAACTCTGATTAGGAAACTGACAAGAACAGTAGCTTCTCTTCAGTCCAATACACTGTACTTGCTGGGAACAGATGCGAGTGCTATTTCCACTGTGTATGGGCAAAGGGAGCGCAATAGTGACTTTCCTTACCAGAAAACAACTCTTGCTAGTAGGACCAGAAACTGCATGGGATTCAACTCCGTCTAGGGACTGGGAAACAAACGCTAGCTCGCCTTACAAGAAACACACTCTGCTTTTGAGAAAAGAGCACTCTTCTACTCACCTGTGTTTCCTATAGGGCCAGAACAGTGAGCTTGCTCAGAACAAAAGAACTGTGCTTCCTACACACAGGGGCCATATCTAGTTCAACTCTGCTTAGGAAACTGACAAGAACAGTAAGCTTCTCTTCAGGCCAATACACTGTACTTGCTGGGAACCGACGCGAGTGCTATTATCACTGTGTATGGCAATGGAGAGCGCAATAGTGACTCTTCTTAGCAGAAAACAACTCTTGCTCGTAGGACCAGAAACTGCATGGGATTCCACTCCGTTTAGGACTGGGAAACAAACGCTAGCTCGCCTTGCAAGAAAACACACTCTGCTTTTGAGAAAAGAGCACTCTTCTACTCTCCTGTGTTTTCCTATAGGGCCAGAACAGTGAGCTTGCTCAGAACAAAGAACTGTGCTTCCTACACAAACGGGCCATATCTAGTTCAACTCTGCTTAGGAAACTGACAAGAACATTAGCTTCTCTCAGTCCAATACACTGTACTTGCTGGGAACAGACGCGAGTGCTATTGGCACTGTGTATGGCAATGGGAGCGCAATAGTGACTCTTCTTAGCAGAAAACAACTCTTGCTCGTAGGACCAGAAACACATGGGATTCAACTCCATTTAGGACTGGGAAACAAATGCTCGCTCGTCTTACAAGAAACAAAACTCTGCTTTTGAGAAAAGAGCACCTCCTCTACTCTCCTGTGTTTCCTATAAAGGCAGAACAGTGTGCTTGCTCAGAACAAAAGAACTGTGCTTCCTACACACACGGGCCATACCTACTTCAGCTCTGCAAAAGAAACTGATCAGAACAGTAGCTTCTCTTCAGTCCAATACACTGTACTTGCTGGGAAGAGATGCGAGTGCTATTGGCACTGTGTATTGCAAAGGGAGCACAATAGTGACTCTTCTTAGCAGAAAACAACTCTTGCTCGTAGGACCAGAAACTGCATGTCATTCAACTCCGTTTAGGACTGGGAAACAAATGCTACCTCTCCTTAAAAGAAACACACTCTGCTTTTGAGAAAAGATCACTCTTCTACTCTCCTGTGTTTCCTATAGGGCCAGAATAGTGAGCTTGCTCAGTACAAAAGAACTGTGCTTCCTACACACACGGGCCATATCTAGTTCAACTCTGCTTAGGAAACTGACAAGAACAGTAGCTTCTCTTCAGTCCAATACACTGTACTTGCTGGGAAGAGACGGAATTGCTATTGGCACTGTGTATGGCAAAGGGAGCACAATAGTGACTCTTCTTAGCAGAAAACAACTCTTGCTCGTAGGACCAGAAACTGCATGTCATTCAACTCCGTTTAGGACTGGGAAACAAACGCTAGCTCGCCTTACAAGAAACTCACTCTGCTTTTGAGAAAAGAGCACTCCTCTACTCTCCTGTGTTTTATATAGGGCCAGAACAGTGTGCTTGCTCAGAACAAAAGAACTGTGCTACCTACACACACGGGCCATACCTACTTCAGCTCTGCAAAAGAAACTGATCAGAACAGTAGCTTCTCTTCAGTCCAATACACTGTACTTGCTGGGAACAGACCTGCGTGCTATTTCCACTGTGTATGGCAAAGGAGAGCGCAATATTGACTTTCCTTTACCAGAAAACAACTCTTGCTCGTAGGACCAGATACTGCATGTCATTCAACTCCGTTTAGGACTGGGAAACAAATGCTACCTCTCCTTACAAGAACACACACTCTGCTTTTGAGAAAAGAGCACTCTTCTACTCTCCTGTGTTTCCTATAGGGCCAGAACAGTGAGCTTGCTCAGAAAAAAATGAACTGTGCTTCCTACACACACGGGCCATATCTAGTTCAAACTCTGCTTAGGAAACTGACAAGAACAGTAGCTTCTCTTCAGTCCAATACACTGTACTTGCTGGGAACAGACGCGAGTGCTATTTTCCACTGTGTATGGCAAAGGGAGCACAATAGTGACTTTCCTTACCAGAAAACAACTCTTGCTCATAGGACCAGAAACTGCATAAGATTCAACTCCGTTTAGGACTGGGAAACAAACGCTAGCTCGCCTTACAAGAAACACGCTCTGCTTTTGAGAAAAGAGCACTCTTCTACTCTCCTGTGTTTCCTATAGGGCCAGAACAGTGAGCTTGCTCACAACAAAAGAACTGTGCTTCCTACACACGCGGGCCATATCTAGTTCAACTCTGCTTATGAAACTGACAAGAGCAGTAGCTTCTCTTCAGTCCAATACACTGTACTTGCTGGGGAACAGACCTGAGTGCTATTTCCACTGTGTATGGCAAAGGGAGCGCAATATTGACTTTCCTTACTAGAAAACAACTCTTGCTTGTAGGACCAGAAACTGCATGTCATTCAACTCCGTTTAGGACTGGGAAACAAATGCTACCTCTCCTTAAAAGAAACACACTCTGCTTTTGAGAAAAGATCACTCTTCTACTCTCCTGTGTTTCCTATAGGGCCAGAACAGTGAGCTTGCTCAGAACAAAAGAACTGTGCTTCCTACACACACGGGCCATATCTAGTTCAACTCTGCTTAGGAAACTGACAAGAACAGTAGCTTCTCTTCAGTCCAATACACTGTACTTGCTGGGAACAGACGCGAGTGCTATTGGCACTGTGTATGGCAATGGGAGCGCAATAGTGACTCTTCTTAGCAGAAAACAACTCTTGCTCGTAGGACCAGAAACTGCATGGGATTCAACTCCGTTTAGGACTGGGAAACAAACCCTAGCTCCCTTACAAGAAACACACTCTGCTATTGAGAAATAAGCACTCTTCTACTCTCCTGTGTTTCCTATAGGGCCAGAACAGTGAGCTTGCTCAGAACAAAAGAACTGTGCTTCCTACACACACGGGCCATATCTAGTTCAACTCTGCTTAGGAAAGTGACAAGAACAGTAGCTTCTCTTCAGTCCAATACACTGTACTTGCTGGGAACAGACGCGAGTGCTATTTCCACTGTGTATGGCAAAGGGAGCGCAATAGTGACTTTCCTTACCAGAAAACAACTCTTGCTCATAGGACCAGAAACTGCATAAGATTCAACTCCGTTTAGGACTGGGAAACAAACGCTAGCTCGCCTTACAAGAATCACGCTCTGCTTTTGAGAAAAGAGCACTCTTCTACTCTCCTGTTTTTCCTATAGGGCCAGATCAGTGAGCTTGCTCAGAACAAAAGAACTGTGGTTCCTACACACACGGGCCATATCTAGTTCAACTCTGCTTAGGAAACTGACAAGAACAGTAGCTTCTCTTCAGTCCAATACACTGTACTTGCTGGGAACAGACCTGAGTGCTATTTCCACTGTGTATGGCAAAGGGAGCGCAATATTGACTTTCCTTACCAAAAAACAACTCTTGCTCATACGTTCAGAAACTGCATGTCATTCAACTCCGTTTAGGACTGGGAAACAAATGCTACCTATCCTTAAAAGAAACACACTCTGCTTTTGAGAAAAGATCACTCTTCCACTCTCCTGTGTTTCCTATAGGGCCAGAACAGTGAGCTTGCTCAGAACAAAAGAACTCTGCTTCCTACACACACGGGCCATATCTAGTTCAACTTTGCTTAGGAAACTGACAAGAACAGTAGCTTCTCTTCAGTCCAATACACTGTACTTGCTGGGAACACACGCGAGTGCTGTTGGCACTGTGTATGGCAATGGGAGCGCAATAGTGACTCTTCTTAGCAGAAAACAACTCTTGCTCGTAGGACCAGAAACTGCATGTCATTCAACTCCGTTTAGGACTGGGAAACAAACCCTAGCTCCCTTACAAGAAACACACTCTGCTTTTGAGAAAAGAGCACTCTTCTACTCTCCTGTGTTTCCTATAGGGCCAGAACAGTGAGCTTGCTCAGAACAAAAGAACTGTGCTTCCTACACACACGGGCCATATCTAGTTCAACAATGCTTAGGAAACTGACAAGAACAGTAGCTTCTCTTCAGTCCAATACACTGTACTTGCTGGGAAGAGACGCGAGTGCTATTGGCACTGTTTATGGCAAAGGGAGCACAATAGTGACTCTTCTTAGCAGAAAACAACTCTTGCTCGTAGGACCAGAAACTGCATGTCATTCAACTCCGTTTAGGACTGGGAAACAAACGCTAGCTCGCCTTACAAGAAACTCACTCTGCTTTTGAGAAAAGAGCACTCCTCTACTCTCCTGTGTTTTCTATAGGGCCAGAACAGTGTGCTTGCTCAGAACAAAAGAACTGTGCTTCCTACACACACGGGCCATACCTACTTCAGCTCTGCAAAAGAAACTGATCAGAACAGTAGCTTCTCTTCAGTCCAATACACTGTACTTGCTGGGAACAGACCTGAGTGCTATTTCCACTGTGTATGGCAAAGGGAGCACAATATTGACTTTCCTTACCAGAAAACAACTCTTGATCGTAGGACCAGAAACTGCATGTCATTCAACTCCGTTTAGGACTGGGAATCAAATGCTACCTCTCCTTACAAGAAACACACTCTGCTTTTGAGAAAAGAGCACTCTTCTACTCTTCTGTGTTTCCTATAGGGCCAGAACAGTGAGCTTGCTCAGAAAAACTGAACTGTGCTTCCTACACACACGGGCCATATCTAGTTCAACTCTGCTTAGGAAACTGACAAGAACAGTAGCTTCTCTTCAGTCCAATACACTGTACTTGCTGGGAACACACGCGAGTGCTATTTCCACTGTGTATGGCAAAGGGAGCACAATAGTGACTTTCCTTACCAGAAAACAACTCTTGCTCATAGGACCAGAAACTGCATAAGATTCAACTCCGTTTAGGACTGGGAAACAAACGCTAGCTCTCCTTACAAGAAACACGCTCTGCTTTTGAGAAAAGAGCACTCTTCTACTCTCCTGTGTTTCCTATAGGGACAGAACAGTGAGCTTGCTCAGAACAAAAGAACTGTGCTTCCTACACACGCGGGCCATATCTAGTTCAACTCTGCTTAGGAAACTGACAAGAACAGTAGCTTCTCTTCAGTCCAGTACACTGTACTTGCTGGGAACAGACCTGAGTGCTATTTCCACTGTGTATGGCAAAGGGAGTGCAATATTGACTTTCCTTACCAGAAAACAACTCTTGCTCGTAGGACCAGAAACTGCATGTCATTCAACTCCGTTTAGGACTGGGAAACAAACCCTAGCTCCCTTACAAGAAACACACTCTGCTTTTGAGAAAAGAGCACTCTTCTACTCTCCTGTGTTTCCTATAGGGCCAGAACAGTGAGCTTGCTCAGAACAAAAGAACTGTGCTTCCTACACACACGGGCCATATCTAGTTCAACTCTGCTTAGGAAACTGACAAGAACAGTAGCTTCTCTTAAGTCCAATACACTGTACTTGTTGGGAAGAAACGCGATTGCTATTGGCACTGTGTATGGCAAAGGGAGCACAATAGTGACTCTTCTTAGCAGAAAACAACTCTTGCTCGTAGGACCAGAAACTGCATGTCATTCAGCTCCGTTTAGGACTGGGAAACAAACGCTAGCCTGCCTTACAAGAAACTCACTCTGCTTTTGAGAAAAGAGCACTCCTCTACTCTCCTGTGTTTTCTATAGGGCCAGAACAGTGTGCTTGCTCAGAACAAAAGAACTGTGCTTCCTACACACACGGGCCATACCTACTTCAGCTCTGCAAAAGAAACTGATCAGAACAGTAGCTTCTCTTCAGTCCAATACACTGTACTTGCTGGGAACAGACCTGAGTGCTATTTCCACTGTGTATGGCAAATGGAGCGCAATATTGACTTTCCTTACCAGAAAACAACTCTTGATCGTAGGACCAGAAACTGCATGTCATTCAACTCCGTTTAGGACTGGGAATCAAATGCTACCTCTCCTTACAAGAAACACACTCTGCTTTTGAGAAAAGAGCACTCTTCTACTCTTCTGTGTTTCCTATAGGGCCAGAACAGTGAGCTTGCTCAGAAAAAATGAACTGTGCTTCCTACATCACCGGCCATATCTAGTTCAACTCTGCTTAGGAAAGTGACAAGAACAGTAGCTTCTCTTCAGTCCAATACACTGTACTTGCTGGGAACAGACGCGAGGGCTATTTCCACTGTGTATGGCAAAGGGAGCACAATAGTGACTTTCCTTACCAGAAAACAACTCTTACTCATAGGACCAGAAACTGCATAAGATTCAACTCCGTTTAGGACTGGGAAACAAACGCTTGCTCGCCTTACAAGAAACTCAGTCTGCTTTTGAGAAAAGAGCACTCCTCTACTTTCCTGTGTTTCCTATAAGGCCAGAACAGTGTGCTTGGTCAGAACAAAAGAACTGTGCTTCCTACACACACGGGCCATACCTACTTCAGCTCTGCAAAAGAAACGGATCAGAACAGTAGCTTCTCTTCAGTCCAATACACTGTACTTGCTGGGAACAGACCTGAGTGCTATTTCCACTGTGTATGGCAAAGGGAGCGCAATATTGACTTTCCTTACCAGAAAACAACTCTTGCTCGTAGGACCAGAAACTGCATGTCATTCAACTCCGTTTAGGACTGGGAAACAAATGCTACCTCTCCTTAAAAGAAACACACTCTGCTTTTTGAAAAGATCACTCTTCTACTCTCCTGTGTTTCCTATAGGGCCAGAACAGTGAGCTTGCTCAGAACAAAAGAACTGTGCTTCCTACACACACGGGCCATATCTAGTTCAACTCTGCTTAGGAAACTGACAAGAACAGTAGCTTCTCTTCAGTCCAATACACTGCACTTGCTGGGAACAGAAGCGAGTGCTATTGGCACAGTGTATGGCAATGGGAGCGCAATAGTGATCTTCTTAGCAGAAAACAACTTTTGCTAGTAGGACCAGAAACTGCATGGGATTCAACTCCGTTTAGGACTGGGAAACAAACCCTAGCTCCCTTACAAGAAACACACTCTGCTTTTGCGAAAAGAGCACTCTTCTACTCTCCTGTGTTTCCTAGAGGGCCAGAACAGTGAGCTTGCTCAGAACAAAAGAACTGTGCTTCCTACACACACGGGCCATATCTAGTTCAACTCTGCTTAGGAAACTGACAAGAACAGTAGCTTCTCTTCAGTCCAATACACTGTACTTGCTGGGAAGAGACGCGAGTGCTTTTGGCACTGTGTATGGCAAAGGGAGCACAATAGTGACTCTTCTTAGCAGAAAACAACTCTTGCTCGTAGGACCAGAAACTGCATGTCATTCAACTCCGGTTAGGACTGGGAAACAAACGCTAGCTCGCCTTACAAGAAACTCCCTCTGCTTTTGAGAAAAGAGCACTCCTCTACTCTCCTGTGTTTCCTATAGGGCCAGAACAGAGTGCTTGGTCAGAACAAAAGAACTGTGCTTCCTACACACACGGGCCTTACCTACTTCAGCTCTGCAAAAGAAACTGATCAGAACAGTAGCTTCTCTTCAGTCCAATACACTGTACTTGCTGGGAACAGACCTGAGTGCTATTTCCACTGTGTATGGCAAAGGGAGCGCAATATTGACTTTCCTTACCAGAAAACAACTCTTGCTGGTAGGACCAGAAACTGCATGTCATTCAACTCCGTTTAGGACTGGGAAACAAATGCTACCTCTCCTTAAAAGAAACACACTCTGCTTTTGAGAAAAGATCACTCTTCTACTCTCCTGTGTTTCCTATAGGGCCAGAACAGTGAGCTTGCTCAGAACAAAAGAACTGTGCTTCCTACACACACGGGCCATATCTAGTTCAACTCTGCTTAGGAAACTGACAAGAACAGTAGCTTCTCTTCAGTCCAATACACTGTACTTGCTGGGAACAGAAGCGAGTGCTATTGGCACTGTGTATGGCAATGGGAGCGCAATAGTGACTCTTCTTAGCAGAAAACAACTCTTGCTCGTAGGACCAGAAACTGCATGTCATTCAACTCCGTTTAGGACTGGGAAATAAACCCTAGCTCCTTTACAAGAAACACACTCTGCTATTGAGAAATGAGCACTCTTCTACTCTCCTGTGTTTCCTATAGGGCCAGAACAGTGAGCTTGCTCAGAACAAAAGAACTGTGCTTCCTACACACACGGGCCATATCTAGTTCAACTCTGCTTAGGAAACTGACAAGAACAGTAGCTTCTCTTCAGTCCAATACACTGTACTTGCTGGGAAGAGACGCGAGTGCTATTGGCACTGTGTATGGCAAAGGGAGCACAGTAGTGACTCTTCTTAGCAGAAAACAACGCTTGCTCGTAGGACCAGAAACTGCATGTCATTCAACTCCGTTTAGGACTGGGAAACAAATGCTAGCTCGCCTTACAAGAAACTCACTCTGCTTTTGAGAAAAGAACACTCCTCTACTCTCCTGTGTTTCCTATAGGGCCAGAACAGTGTGCTTGCTCAGAACAAAAGAACTGTGCTTCCTACACACACGGGCCATGCCTACTTCAGCTCTGCAAAAGAAACTGATCAGAACAGTAGCTTCTCTTCAGTCCAATACACTGTACTTGCTGGGAACAGACGCGAGTGCTATTTCCACTGTGTATGGCAAAGGGAGCACAATAGTGACTTTCCTTACCAGAAAACAACTCTTGCTCATAGGACCAGAAACTGCATAAGATTCAACTCCGTTTAGGACTGGGAAACAAACGCTAGCTCGCCTTACAAGAAACACGCTCTGCTTTTGAGAAAAGAGCACTCTTCTACTCTCCTGTGTTTCCTATAGGGCCAGAACAGTGAGCTTGCTCACAACAAGAGAACTGTGCTTCCTACACACACGGGCCATATCTAGTTCAACTCTGCTTAGGAAACTGACAAGAACAGTAGCTTCTCTTCAGTCCAATACACTGTACTTGCTGGGAACAGACCTGAGTGCTATTTCCACTGTGTATGGCAAAGGGAGCGCAATATTGACTTTCCTTACCAGAAAACAACTCTTGCTCGTAGGACCAGAAAATGCATGTCATTCAACTCCGTTTAGGACTGGGAAACAAATGCTACCTCTCCTTAAAAGAAACACACTCTGCTTTTGAGAAAAGATCACTCTTCTACTCTCCTGTGTTTCCTATAGGGCCAGAACAGTGAGCTTGCTCAGAAAAAATGAACTGTGCTTCCTACACACACGGGCCATATCTAGTTCAACTCTGCTTAGGAAACTGACAAGAACAGTAGCTTCTCTTCAGTCCAATACACTGTACTTGCTGGGAACAGACGCGAGTGCTATTGGCACTGTGTATGGCAATGGGAGCGCAATTGTGACTCTTCTTAGCAGAAAACAACTCTTGCTCGTAGGACCAGAAACTGCATGGGATTCAACTCCGTTTAGGACTGGGAAACAAACCCTAGCTCCCTTACAAGAAACACACTCTGCTTTTGAGAAAAGAGCACTCTTCTACTCTCCTGTGTTTCCTATAGGGCCAGAACAGTGAGCTTGCTCAGAACAAAAGAACTGTGCTTCCTACACACACGGGCCATATCTAGTTCAACTCTCCTTAGGAAACTGACAAGAACAGTAGCTTCTCTTCAGTCCAATACACTGTACTTGCTGGGAAGAGACTCGAGTGCTATTGGCACTGTTTATGGCAAAGGGAGCGCAATAGTGACTCTTCTTAGCAGAAAACAACTCTTGCTCGTAGGACCAGAAACTGCATGTCATTCAACTCCGTTTAGGACTGGGAAACAAACGCTAGCTCGCCTTACAAGAAACTCACTCTGCTTTTGAGAAAAGAGCACTCCTCTACTTTCCTGTGTTTCCTATAAGGCCAGAACAGTGTGCTTGCTCAGAACAAAAGAACTGTGCTTCCTACACACACGGGCCATACCTACTTCAGCTCTGCAAAAGAAACTGATCAGAACAGTAGCTTCTCTTCAGTCCAATACACTGTCCTTGCTGGGAACAGACCTGAGTTCTATTTCCACTGTGTATGGCAAAGGGAGCACAATATTGACTTTCCTTACCAGAAAACAACTCTTGCTCGTAGGACCAGAAACTGCATGTCATTCAACTCCGTTTAGGACTGGGAAACAAATGCTACCTCTCCTTACAAGAAACACACTCTGCTTTTGAGAAAAGAGCACTCTTCTACTCTCCTGTGTTTCCTATAGGGCCAGAACAGTGAGCTTGCTCAGAAAAATTGAACTGTGCTTCCTACACACACGGGCCATATCTAATTCAACTCTGCTTAGGAAACTGACAAGAACAGTAGCTTCTATTCAGTCCAATACACTGTACTTGCTGGGAAGAGACGCGAGTGCTATTGGCACTGTGTATGGCAAAGGGAGCACAATAGTGACTTTCCTTACCAGAAAACAACTCTTGCTCATAGGACCAGAAACTGCATGTCATTCAACTCTGTTTAGGACTGGGAAACAAACGCTAGCTCGCCTTACAAGAAACACGCTCTGCTTTTGAGAGAAGAGCACTCTTCTACTCTCCTGTGTTTCCTATAGGGCCAGAACAGTGAGCTTGCTCAGAACAAAAGAACTGTGCTTCCTACACACGCGGGCCATATCTAGTTCAACTCTGCTTAGGAAACTGACAAGAACAGTAGCTTCTATTCAGTCCAATACACTGTACTTGCTGGGAACAGACGCGAGTGCTATTGGCACTGTGTATGGCAATGGGAGCGCAATAGTGACTCTTATTAGCAGAAAACAACTCTTGCTCGTAGGACCAGAAACTGCATGTCATTCAACTCCGTTTAGGACTGGGAAACAAACCCTAGCTCCTTTACAAGAAACACACTCTGCTATTGAGAAATGAGCACTCTTCTACTCTCCTGTGTTTCCTATAGGGCCAGAACAGTGAGCTTGCTCAGAACAAAAGAACTGTGCTTCCTACACACACGGGCCATATCTAGTTCAACTCTCCTTAGGAAACTGACAAGAACAGTAGCTTCTCTTCAGTCCAATACACTGTACTTGCTGGGAAGAGACACGAGTGCTATTGGCACTGTGTATGGCAAAGGGAGCACAATAGTGACTCTTCTTAGCAGAAAACAACGCTTGCTCGTAGGACCAGAAACTGCATGTCATTCAACTCCGTTTAGGACTGGGAAACAAATGCTAGCTCGCCTTACAAGAAACTCACTCTGCTTTTGAGAAAAGAACACTCCTCTACTCTCCTGTGTTTCCTATAGGGCCAGAACAGTGTGCTTGCTCAGAACAAAAGAACTGTGCTTCCTACACACACGGGCCATACCTACTTCAGCTCTGCAAAAGAAACTGATCAGAACAGTAGCTTCTCTTCAGTCCAATACACTGTACTTGCTGGGAACAGACGCGAGTGCTATTTCCACTGTGTATGGCAAAGGGAGCACAATAGTGACTTTCCTTACCAGAAAACAACTCTTGCTCATAGGACCAGAAACTGCATAAGATTCAACTCCGTTTAGGACTGGGAAACAAACGCTAGCTCGCCTTACAAGAAACACGCTCTGCTTTTGAGAAAAGAGCACTCTTCTACTCTCCTGTGTTTCCTATAGGGCCAGAACAGTGAGCTTGCTCAGAACAAAAGAACTGTGGTTCCTACACACACGGGCCATATCTAGTTCAACTCTGCTTAGGAAACTGACAAGAACAGTAGCTTCTCTTCAGTCCAATACACTGTACTTGCTGGGAACAGACCTGAGTGCTATTTCCACTGTGTATGGCAAAGGGAGCGCAATATTGACCTTCCTTACCAGAAAACAACTCTTGCTCGTAGGACCAGAAAATGCATGTCATTCAACTCCGTTTAGGACTGGGAAACAAATGCTACCTCTCCTTAAAAGAAACACACTCTGCTTTTGAGAAAAGATCACTCTTCTACTCTCCTGTGTTTCCTATAGGGCCAGAACAGTGAGCTTGCTCAGAAAAAATGAACTGTGCTTCCTACACACGCGGGCCATATCTAGTTCAACTCTGCTTAGGAAACTGACAAGAACAGTAGCTTCTCTTCAGTCCAATACACTGTACTTGCTGGGAACAGACGCGAGTGCTATTGGCACTGTGTATGGCAATGGGAGCGCAATTGTGACTCTTCTTAGCAGAAAACAACTCTTGCTCGTAGGACCAGAAACTGCATGGGATTCAACTCCGTTTAGGACTGGGAAACAAACCCTAGCTCCCTTACAAGAAACACACTCTGCTTTTGAGAAAAGAGCACTCTTCTACTCTCCTGTGTTTCCTATAGGGCCAGAACAGTGAGCTTGCTCAGAACAAAAGAACTGTGCTTCCTACACACACGGGCCATATCTAGTTCAACTCTGCTTAGGAAACTGACAAGAACAGTAGCTTCTCTTCAGTCCAATACACTGTACTTGCTGGGAAGAGACTCGAGTGCTATTGGCACTGTTTATGGCAAAGGGAGCGCAATAGTGACTCTTCTTAGCAGAAAACAACTCTTGCTCGTAGGACCAGAAACTGCATGTCATTCAACTCCGTTTAGGACTGGGAAACAAACGCTAGCTCGCCTTACAAGAAACTCACTCTGCTTTTGAGAAAAGAGCACTCCTCTACTTTCCTGTGTTTCCTATAAGGCCAGAACAGTGTGCTTGCTCAGAACAAAAGAACTGTGCTTCCTACACACACGGGCCATACCTACTTCAGCTCTGCAAAAGAAACTGATCAGAACAGTAGCTTCTCTTCAGTCCAATACACTGTCCTTGCTGGGAACAGACCTGAGTTCTATTTCCACTGTGTATGGCAAAGGGAGCGCAATATTGACTTTCCTTACCAGAAAACAACTCTTGCTCGTAGGACCAGAAACTGCATGTCATTCAACTCCGTTTAGGACTGGGAAACAAATGCTACCTCTCCTTACAAGAAACACACTCTGCTTTTGAGAAAAGAGCACTCTTCTACTCTCCTGTGTTTCCTATAGGGCCAGAACAGTGAGCTTGCTCAGAAAAAATGAACTGTGCTTCCTACACACACGGGCCATATCTAATTCAACTCTGCTTAGGAAACTGACAAGAACAGTAGCTTCTATTCAGTCCAATACACTGTACTTGCTGGGAACAGACGCGAGTGCTATTTCCACTGTGTATGGCAAAGGGAGCACAATAGTGACTTTCCTTACCAGAAAACAACTCTTGCTCATAGGACCAGAAACTGCATGTCATTCAACTCTGTTTAGGACTGGGAAACAAACGCTAGCTCGCCTTACAAGAAACACGCTCTGCTTTTGAGAGAAGAGCACTCTTCTACTCTCCTGTGTTTCCTATAGGGCCAGAACAGTGAGCTTGCTCAGAACAAAAGAACTGTGCTTCCTACACACACGGGCCATATCTAGTTCAACTCTGCTTAGGAAACTGACAAGAACAGTAGCTTCTCTTCAGTCCAATACACAGTACTTGCTAGGAACAGACGCGAGTGCTATTGGCACTGTGTATGGCAATGGGAGCGCAATAGTGACTCTTATTAGCAGAAAACAACTCTTGCTCGTAGGACCAGAAACTGCATGTCATTCAACTCCGTTTAGGACTGGGAAACAAATGCTACCTCTCCTTATAAGAAACACACTCTGCTTTTGAGAAAAGATCACTCTTCTACTCTCCTGTGTTTCCTATAGGGCCAGACCAGTGAGCTTGCTAAGAACAGAAGAACTGTGCTTCCTACACACACGGGCCATATCTAGTTTAACTCTGCTTAGGAAACTGACAAGAATAGTAGCTTCTCTTCAGTCCAATACACTGTACTTGCTGGGAACAGACGTGAGTGCTATTGGCACTGTGTATGGCAATGGGAGTGCAATAGTGACTCTTCTTAGCAGAAAACAACTCTTGCTCGTAGGACCAGAAACTGCGTGGGATTCAACTCCGTTTAGGACTGGGAAACAAACCCTAGCTCCCTTACAAGAAACACACTCTGCTTTTGAGAAAAGAGCACTATTCTACTCTCCTGTGTTTCCTATAGGGCCAGAACAGTGAGCTTGCTCAGAACAAAAGAACTGTGCTTCCTACACACACGGACCATACCTACTTCAGCTCTGCAAAATAAACTGATCAGAACAGTAGCTTCTCTTCAGTCCAATACACTGTACTTGCTGGGAACAGACCTGAGTGCTATTTCCACTGTGTATGGCAAAGGGAGCGCAATATTGACTTTCCTTACCAGAAAACAACTCTTGCTCGTAGGACCAGAAACTGCATGTCATTCAACTCCGTTTAGGACTGGGAAACAAATGCTACCTCTCCTTACAAGAAACACACTCTGCTTTTGAGAAAAGAGCACTCTTCTACTCTCCTGTGTTTCCTATAGGGCCAGAACAGTGAGCTTGCTCAGAAAAAATGAACTGTGCTTCCTACACACACAGGCCATATCTAGTTCAACTCTGCTTAGGAAACTGACAAGAACAGTAGCTTCTCTTCAGTCCAATACACTGTACTTGCTGGGAACAGACACGAGTGCTATTTCCACTGTGTATGGCAAATGGAGCGCAATATTGACTTTCCTTACCAGAAAACAACTCTTGCTCGTAGGACCAGAAACAGCATGTCATTCAACTCCGTTTAGGACTGGGAAACAAATGCTACCTCTCCTTAAAGGAAACACACTCTGCTTTTGAGCAAAGATCACTCTTGTACTCTCCTGTGTTTCCTATAGTGCCAGAACAGTGAGCTTGCTCAGAAAAAATGAACTGTGCTTCCTACACACACGGGCCATATCTAGTTCAACTCTGCTTAGGAAACTGACAAGAACAGTAGCTTCTCTTCAGTCCAATACACTGTACTTGCTGGGAACAGACGCGAGTGCTATTGGCACTGTGTATGGCAATGGGAGCGCAATAGTGACTCTTCTTAGCAGAAAACAACTCTTGCTCGTAGGACCAGAAACTGCATGTCATTCAACTCCGTTTAGGACTGGTTAAAAAATGCTACCTCTCCTTACAAGAAACACACTCTGCTTTTGAGAAAAGATCACTCTTCTACTCTCCTGTGTTTCCTATAGTGCCAGAACAGTGAGCTTGCTCAAAAAAAAAATGAACTGTGCTTCCTACACACACGGGCCATATCTAGTTCAACTCTGCTAAGGAAACTGATCAGAACAGTAGCTTCTCTTCAGTCCAATACACTGTAGTTGCTGGGAACAGACCTGAGTGCTATTTCCACTGTGTATGTCAAGGGAGCGCAATATTGACTTTAATTACCAGAAAACAACTCTTGCTCGTAGGACCAGAAACTGCATGTCATTCAACTCCGTTTAGGACTGGGAAACAAACGCTAGCTCGCCTTACAAGAAACTCACTCTGCTTTTGAGAAAAGATCACTCTTCTACTCTCCTGTGTTTCCTATAGGGCCAGAGCAGTGTGCTTGCTCATAACAAAAGAACTGTGCTTCCTACACACACGGGCCATATCTAGTTCAACTCTGAATAGGAAACTGACAAGAACAGTAGCTTCTCTTCAGTCCAATACACTGTACTTGCTGGGATGAGACGCGAGTGCTATTGGCACTGTGTATGGCAAAGGGAGCGCAATAGTGACTCTTCTTAGCAGAAAACAACTCTTGCTCGTAGGACCAGAAACTGCATGTCATTCAACTCCGTTTAGGACTGGGAAACAAACGCTAGCTCGCCTTACAAGAAACTCACTCTGCTTTTGAGAAAAGAGCACTCCTCTACTCTCCTGTGTTTCCTATAGGGCCAGAACAGTGAGCTTGCTCAGAACAAAAGAACTGTGCTTCCTACACACACGGGCCATACCTACTTCAGCTCTGCAAAATAAACTGACAAGAACAGTAGCTTCTCTTCAGTCCAATACACTGTACTTGCTGGGAACAGACCTGAGTGCTATTTCCACTGTGTATGGCAAAGGGAGCGCAATATTGACTTTCCTTACCAGAAAACAACTCTTGCTCATAGGACCAGAAACTGCATGTCATTCAACTCCGTTTAGGACTGGTTAAAAAATGCTACCTCTCCTTACAAGAAACACACTCTGCTTTTGAGAAAAGAGCACTCTTCTACTCTCCTGTGTTTCCTATAGGGCCAGAACAGTGAGCTTGCTCAGAAAAAATGAACTGTGCTTCCTACACACACGGGCCATATCTAGTTCAACTCTGCTTAGGAAACTGACAAGAACAGCAGCTTCTCTTCAGTCCAATACACTGTACTTGCTGGGAACAGACGCGAGTGCTATTTGTACTGTGTATGGCAATGGGAGCGCAATAGTGACTCTTCTTAGCAGAAAACAACTCTTGCTCATAGGACCAGAAACTACATGGGATTCAACTCCGTTTAGGTCTGGGAAACAAACGCTAGCTCGCCTTACAAGAAACACACTCTGCTTTGAGAAAAGAGCACTCTTCTACTCTCCTGTGTTTCCTATAGGGCCAGAACAGTGAGCTTGCTCAGAACAAAAGAACTGTGCTTCCTACACGCACGGGCCATATCTAGTTCAACTCTGCTTAGGAAACTGACAAGAACAGTAGCTTCTCTCAGTCCAATACACTGTACTTGCTGGGAACCGACTCGAGTGCTATTTGCACTGTGTATGGCAATGGGAGCGCAATAGTGACTCTTCTTGGCAGAAAACAACTCTTGTTCCTAGGACCAGAAACTGCTTGAGATTCAACTCCCTTTAAAACTGGGAAACAAACGCTAGCTCGCCTTACAAAAAACACACTCTGCTTTTGAGAAAAGAGCACTCCTCTACTCTCCTGTGTTTCCTATAGGGCCAGAACAATGAGCTTGCTCAGAACAAAAGAACTGTGCTTCCTACACACGGCCATATCTAGTTCAACTCTGCTTAGGAAACTGACAAGAACAGTAGCTTCTCTTCAGTCCAATACACTGTACTTGCTGGGAAGAGACGCGAGTGCTATTGGCACTGTGTATGGCAAAGGGAGCGCAATAGTGACTCTTCTTAGCAGAAAACAATTCTTGCTCGTAGAACCAGAAACTGCATGTCATTCAACTCCGTTTAGGACTGGGAAACAAACGCTAGCTAGCCTTACAAGAAACTCACTCTGCTTTTGAGAAAAGAGCACTCCTCTACTCTCCTGTGTTTCCTATAGGGCCAGAACAGTGAGCTTGCTCAGAACAAAAGAACTGTGCTTCCTACACACACGGGCCATATCTAGTTCAACTCTGCTAAGGAAACTGATCAGAACAGTAGCTTCTCTTCAGTCCAATACGCTGTAGTTGCTGGGAACAGACCTGAGTGCTATTTCCACTGTGTATGGCAAAGGGAGCACAATATTGACTTTAATGACCAGAAAACAACTCTTGCTCGTAGGACCAGAAACTGCATGTCATTCAACTCCGTTTAGGACTGGGAAACAAACGCTAGCTAGCCTTACAAGAAACTCACTCTGCTTTTGAGAAAAGAGCACTCCTCTACTCTCCTGTGTTTCCTATAGGGCCAGAACAGTGTGCTTGCTCAGAACAAAAGAACTGTGCTTCCTACACACACGGGCCATACCTACTTCAGCTCTGCAAAAGAAACTGATCAGAACAGTAGCTTCTCTTCAGTCCAATACACTGTACTTGCTGGGAACAGACCTGAGTGCTATTTCCACTGTGTATGGCAAAGGGAGTGCAATATTGACTTTCCTTACCAGAAAACAACTCTTGCTCGTAGGACCAGAAACTGCATGTCATTCAACTCCGTTTAGGACTGGTTAAAAAATGCTACCTCTCCTTACAAGAAACACACTCTGCTTTTGAGAAAAGATCACTCTTCTACTCTCCTGTGTTTCCTATAGTGCCAGAACAGTGAGCTTGCTCAAAAAAAAAATGAACTGTGCTTCCTACACTCACGGGCCATATCTAGTTCAACTCTGCTTAGGAAACTGACAAGAACAGTAGCTTCTCTTCAGTCCAATACACTGTACTTGCTGGGAACAGACGCGAGTGCTATTTGCACTGTGTATGGCAATGGGAGCGCAATAGTGACTCTTCTTAGCAGAAAACAACTCTTGCTCATACGACCAGAAACTGCATGGGATTCAACTCCGTTTAGGTCTGGGAAACAAACGCTAGCTCGCCTTACAAGAAACACACTCTGCTTTTGAGAAAAGAGCACTCTTCTACTCTCCTGTGTTTCCTATAGGGCCAGAACAGTGAGCTTGCTCACAACAAAGAACTGTGCTTCCTACACACTCGGGCCATATCTAGTTCAACTCTGCTTAGGAAACTGACAAGAACAGTAGCTTCTCTTCAGTCCAATACACTGTACTTGCTGGGAACAGACCTGAGTTGTATTGGCACTGTGTATGGCAATGGGAGCGCAATAGTGACTCTTCTTAGCAGAAAACAACTCTTGTTCATAGGCCAGAAACTGCATGGGATTCAACTCCGTTTAGGTCTGGGAAACAAACGCTAGCTCACCTTACAAGAAACACACTCTGCTTTTGAGAAAAGAGCACTCCTCTACTCTCCTGTGTTTCCTATAGGGCCAGAACAGTGAGCTTGCTCAGAACAAAAGAACTGTGCTTCCTACACACACAGGCCATATCTAGTTCAACTCTGCTTAGGAAACTGACAACAACAGTAGCTTCTCTTCAGTCCAATACACTGTACTTGCTGGGAAGAGACGCGAGTGCTATTGGCACTGTGTATGGCAAAGGGAGCACAATAGTGACTCTTCTTAGCAGAAAACAACTCTTGCTCGTAGGACCAGAAACTGCATGTCATTCAACTCCGTTTAGGACTGGGAAACAAACGCTAGCTAGCCTTACAAGAAACTCACTCTGCTTTTGAGAAAAGAGCACTCCTCTACTCTCCTGTGTTTCCTATAGGGCCAGAACAGTGAGCTTGCTCAGAAAAAATGAACTGTGCTTCCTACACACACGGGCCATATCTAGTTCAACTCTGCTTAGGAAACTGACAAGAACAGTAGCTTCTCTTCAGTCCAATACACTGTACTTGCTGGGAACAGACGCGAGTGCTATTTGCACTGTGTATGGCAATGGGAGCACAATAGTGACTCTTCTTAGCAGAAAACAACTCTTGCTCATACGACCAGAAACTGCATGGGATTCAACTCCGTTTAGGTCTGGGAAACAAATGCTAGCTCGCCTTACAAGAAACACACTCTGCTTTTGAGAAAAGAGCACTCTTCTACTCTCCTGTGTTTCCTATAGGGCCAGAACAGTGAGCTTGCTCACAACAAAAGAACTGTTCTTCCTACACACTCGGGCCACATCTAGTTCAACTCTGCTTAGGAAACTGACAACAACAGTAGCTTCTCTTCAGTCCAATACACTGTACTTGCTGGGAACAGACGCTAGTGCTATGGGCACTGTGTATGGCAATGGGAGCACAATAGTGACTCTTCTTGAAGAAAACAACTCTTGCTCGTAGGAAAAGAAACTGTATGTCATTCAACTCCGTTTAGGACTGGGAAACAAACGCTAGCTCGCCTTACAAGAAAAACACTCTGCTTTTCAGAAAAGAGCCCTCTTCTACTCTCCTGTGTTTCCTATAGGGCCAGAACAGTGAGCTTGCTCACAACAAGAGAACTGTGCTTCCTACACACACGAGCCATATCTAGTTCAACTCTGCTTAGGAAACTGACAAGAACAGTAGCTTCTCTTCAGTCCAATACACTGTACTTGCTGGGAAGAGACGCGAGTGCTATTGGCACTGTGTATGGCAAAGGGAGCGCAATAGTGACTTTCCTTACCAGAAAACAACTCTTGCTCGTAGGAGCAGAAACTGCATTGGATTCAACTCCATCTAGGACTGGGAAACAAACGCTAGCTCGCCTTACAAGAAACACACTCTGCTTTTGAGAAAAGAGCACTCTTCTATTCCCTTGTGTTTCCTATAGGGCCAGAACAGTGAGCTTGCTCAGAACAAAAGAACTGTGCTTCCTACACACACGGGCCATATCTAGTTCAACTCTGCTTAGGAAACTGACAAGAACAGTAGCTTCTCTTCAGTCCAATACACTGTACTTGCTGGGAAGAGACTCGAGTGCTATTGGCACTGTTTATGGCAAAGGGAGCGCAATAGTGACTCTTCTTAGCAGAAAACAACTCTTGCTCGTAGGACCAGAAACTGCATGTCATTCAACTCCGTTTAGGACTGGGAAACAAACGCTAGCTCGCCTTACAAGAAACTCACTCTGCTTTTGAGAAAAGAGCACTCCTCTACTTTCCTGTGTTTCCTATAAGGCCAGAACAGTGTGCTTGCTCAGAACAAAAGAACTGTGCTTCCTACACACACGGGCCATACCTACTTCAGCTCTGCAAAAGAAACTGATCAGAACAGTAGCTTCTCTTCAGTCCAATACACTGTCCTTGCTGGGAACAGACCTGAGTTCTATTTCCACTGTGTATGGCAAAGGGAGCGCAATATTGACTTTCCTTACCAGAAAACAACTCTTGCTCGTAGGACCAGAAACTGCATGTCATTCAACTCCGTTTAGGACTGGGAAACAAATGCTACCTCTCCTTACAAGAAACACACTCTGCTTTTGAGAAAAGAGCACTCTTCTACTCTCCTGTGTTTCCTATAGGGCCAGAACAGTGAGCTTGCTCAGAAAAAATGAACTGTGCTTCCTACACACACGGGCCATATCTAATTCAACTCTGCTTAGGAAACTGACAAGAACAGTAGCTTCTATTCAGTCCAATACACTGTACTTGCTGGGAACAGACGCGAGTGCTATTTCCACTGTGTATGGCAAAGGGAGCACAATAGTGACTTTCCTTACCAGAAAACAACTCTTGCTCATAGGACCAGAAACTGCATGTCATTCAACTCTGTTTAGGACTGGGAAACAAACGCTAGCTCGCCTTACAAGAAACACGCTCTGCTTTTGAGAGAAGAGCACTCTTCTACTCTCCTGTGTTTCCTATAGGGCCAGAACAGTGAGCTTGCTCAGAACAAAAGAACTGTGCTTCCTACACACGCGGGCCATATCTAGTTCAACTCTGCTTAGGAAACTGACAAGAACAGTAGCTTCTCTTCAGTCCAATACACTGTACTTGCTAGGAACAGACGCGAGTGCTATTGGCACTGTGTATGGCAATGGGAGCGCAATAGTGACTCTTATTAGCAGAAAACAACTCTTGCTCGTAGGACCAGAAACTGCATGTCATTCAACTCCGATTAGGAATGGGAAACAAATGCTACCTCTCCTTATAAGAAACACACTCTGCTTTTGAGAAAAGATCACTCTTCTACTCTCCTGTGTTTCCTATAGGGCCAGAACAGTGAGCTTGCTAAGAACAGAAGAACTGTGCTTCCTACACACACGGGCCATATCTAGTTTAACTCTGCTTAGGAAACTGACAAGAATAGTAGCTTCTCTTCAGTCCAATACACTGTACTTGCTGGGAACAGACGTGAGTGCTATTGGCACTGTGTATGGCAATGGGAGTGCAATAGTGACTCTTCTTAGCAGAAAACAACTCTTGCTCGTAGGACCAGAAACTGCGTGGGATTCAACTCCGTTTAGGACTGGGAAACAAACCCTAGCTCCCTTACAAGAAACACACTCTGCTTTTGAGAAAAGAGCACTATTCTACTCTCCTGTGTTTCCTATAGGGCCAGAACAGTGAGCTTGCTCAGAACAAAAGAACTGTGCTTCCTACACACACGGACCATACCTACTTCAGCTCTGCAAAAGAAACTGATCAGAACAGTAGCTTCTCTTCAGTCCAATACACTGTACTTGCTGGGAACAGACCTGAGTGCTATTTCCACTGTGTATGGCAAAGGGAGCGCAATATTGACTTTCCTTACCAGAAAACAACTCTTGCTCGTAGGACCAGAAACTGCATGTCATTCAACTCCGTTTAGGACTGGGAAACAAATGCTACCTCTCCTTACAAGAAACACACTCTGCTTTTGAGAAAAGAGCACTCTTCTACTCTCCTGTGTTTCCTATAGGGCCAGAACAGTGAGCTTGCTCAGAAAAAATGAACTGTGCTTCCTACACACACAGGCCATATCTAGTTCAACTCTGCTTAGGAAACTGACAAGAACAGTAGCTTCTCTTCAGTCCAATACACTGTACTTGCTGGGAACAGACACGAGTGCTATTTCCACTGTGTATGGCAAATGGAGCGCAATATTGACTTTCCTTACCAGAAAACAACTCTTGCTCGTAGGACCAGAAACAGCATGTCATTCAACTCCGTTTAGGACTGGGAAACAAATGCTACCTCTCCTTAAAGGAAACACACTCTGCTTTTGAGCAAAGATCACTCTTGTACTCTCCTGTGTTTCCTATAGTGCCAGAACAGTGAGCTTGCTCAGAAAAAATGAACTGTGCTTCCTACACACACGGGCCATATCTAGTTCAACTCTGCTTAGGAAACTGACAAGAACAGTAGCTTCTCTTCAGTCCAATACACTGTACTTGCTGGGAACAGACGCGAGTGCTATTGGCACTGTGTATGGCAATGGGAGCGCAATAGTGACTCTTCTTAGCAGAAAACAACTCTTGCTCGTAGGACCAGAAACTGCATGTCATTCAACTCCGTTTAGGACTGGTTAAAAAATGCTACCTCTCCTTACAAGAAACACACTCTGCTTTTGAGAAAAGATCACTCTTCTACTCTCCTGTGTTTCCTATAGTGCCAGAACAGTGAGCTTGCTCAAAAAAAAAATGAACTGTGCTTCCTACACACACGGGCCATATCTAGTTCAACTCTGCTAAGGAAACTGATCAGAACAGTAGCTTCTCTTCAGTCCAATACACTGTAGTTGCTGGGAACAGACCTGAGTGCTATTTCCACTGTGTATGTCAAGGGAGCGCAATATTGACTTTAATTACCAGAAAACAACTCTTGCTCGTAGGACCAGAAACTGCATGTCATTCAACTCCGTTTAGGACTGGGAAACAAACGCTAGCTCGCCTTACAAGAAACTCACTCTGCTTTTGAGAAAAGATCACTCTTCTACTCTCCTGTGTTTCCTATAGGGCCAGAGCAGTGTGCTTGCTCATAACAAAAGAACTGTGCTTCCTACACACACGGGCCATATCTAGTTCAACTCTGAATAGGAAACTGACAAGAACAGTAGCTTCTCTTCAGTCCAATACACTGTACTTGCTGGGATGAGACGCGAGTGCTATTGGCACTGTGTATGGCAAAGGGAGCGCAATAGTGACTCTTCTTAGCAGAAAACAACTCTTGCTCGTAGGACCAGAAACTGCATGTCATTCAACTCCGTTTAGGACTGGGAAACAAACGCTAGCTCGCCTTACAAGAAACTCACTCTGCTTTTGAGAAAAGAGCACTCCTCTACTCTCCTGTGTTTCCTATAGGGCCAGAACAGTGAGCTTGCTCAGAACAAAAGAACTGTGCTTCCTACACACACGGGCCATACCTACTTCAGCTCTGCAAAATAAACTGATCAGAACAGTAGCTTCTCTTCAGTCCAATACACTGTACTTGCTGGGAACAGACCTGAGTGCTATTTCCACTGTGTATGGCAAAGGGAGCGCAATATTGACTTTCCTTACCAGAAAACAACTCTTGCTCATAGGACCAGAAACTGCATGTCATTCAACTCCGTTTAGGACTGGTTAAAAAATGCTACCTCTCCTTACAAGAAACACACTCTGCTTTTGAGAAAAGAGCACTCTTCTACTCTCCTGTGTTTCCTATAGGGCCAGAACAGTGAGCTTGCTCAGAAAAAATGAACTGTGCTTCCTACACACACGGGCCATATCTAGTTCAACTCTGCTTAGGAAACTGACAAGAACAGCAGCTTCTCTTCAGTCCAATACACTGTACTTGCTGGGAACAGACGCGAGTGCTATTTGTACTGTGTATGGCAATGGGAGCGCAATAGTGACTCTTCTTAGCAGAAAACAACTCTTGCTCATAGGACCAGAAACTACATGGGATTCAACTCCGTTTAGGTCTGGGAAACAAACACTAGCTCGCCTTACAAGAAACACACTCTGCTTTGAGAAAAGAGCACTCTTCTACTCTCCTGTGTTTCCTATAGGGCCAGAACAGTGAGCTTGCTCAGAACAAAAGAACTGTGCTTCCTACACGCACGGGCCATATCTAGTTCAACTCTGCTTAGGAAACTGACAAGAACAGTAGCTTCTCTCAGTCCAATACACTGTACTTGCTGGGAACCGACTCGAGTGCTATTTGCACTGTGTATGGCAATGGGAGCGCAATAGTGACTCTTCTTAGCAGAAAACAACTCTTGTTCCTAGGACCAGAAACTGCTTGAGATTCAACTCCGTTTAAAACTGGGAAACAAACGCTAGCTCACCTTACAAAAAACACACTCTGCTTTTGAGAAAAGAGCACTCCTCTACTCTCCTGTGTTTCCTATAGGGCCAGAACAATGAGCTTGCTCAGAACAAAAGAACTGTGCTTCCTACACACGGCCATATCTAGTTCAACTCTGCTTAGGAAACTGACAAGAACAGTAGCTTCTCTTCAGTCCAATACACTGTACTTGCTGGGAAGAGACGCGAGTGCTATTGGCACTGTGTATGGCAAAGGGAGCGCAATAGTGACTATTCTTAGCAGAAAACAATTCTTGCTCGTAGGACCAGAAACTGCATGTCATTCAACTCCGTTTAGGACTGGGAAACAAACGCTAGCTAGCCTTACAAGAAACTCACTCTGCTTTTGAGAAAAGAGCACTCCTCTACTCTCCTGTGTTTCCTATAGGGCCAGAACAGTGAGCTTGCTCAGAACAAAAGAACTGTGCTTCCTACACACACGGGCCATATCTAGTTCAACTCTGCTAAGGAAACTGATCAGAACAGTAGCTTCTCTTCAGTCCAATACGCTGTAGTTGCTGGGAACAGACCTGAGTGCTATTTCCACTGTGTATGGCAAAGGGAGCACAATATTGACTTTAATGACCAGAAAACAACTCTTGCTCGTAGGACCAGAAACTGCATGTCATTCAACTCCGTTTAGGACTGGGAAACAAACGCTAGATAGCCTTACAAGAAACTCACTCTGCTTTTGAGAAAAGAGCACTCCTCTACTCTCCTGTGTTTCCTATAGGGCCAGAACAGTGTGCTTGCTCAGAACAAAAGAACTGTGCTTCCTACACACACGGGCCATACCTACTTCAGCTCTGCAAAAGAAACTGATCAGAACAGTAGCTTCTCTTCAGTCCAATACACTGTACTTGCTGGGAACAGACCTGAGTGCTATTTGCACTGTGTATGGCAATGGGAGCGCAATAGTGACTCTTCTTAGCAGAAAACAACTCTTGCTCATACGACCAGAAACTGCATGGGATTCAACTCCGTTTAGGACTGGGAAACAAACGCTAGCTCGCCTTACAAGAAACACACTCTGCTTTTGAGAAAAGAGCACTCTTCTACTCTCCTGTGTTTCCTATAGGGCCAGAACAGTGAGCTTGCTCACAACAAAGAACTGTGCTTCCTACACACTCGGGCCATATCTAGTTCAACTCTGCTTAGGAAACTGACAACAACAGTAGCTTCTCTTCAGTCCAATACACTGTACTTGCTGGGAACAGACCTGAGTTGTATTGGCACTGTGTATGGCAATGGGAGCGCAATAGTGACTCTTCTTAGCAGAAAACAACTCTTGTTCATAGGCCAGAAACTGCATGGGATTCAACTCCGTTTAGGTCTGGGAAACAAACGCTAGCTCACCTTACAAGAAACACACTCTGCTTTTGAGAAAAGAGCACTCCTCTACTCTCCTGTGTTTCCTATAGGGCCAGAACAGTGAGCTTGCTCAGAACAAAAGAACTGTGCTTCCTACACACACAGGCCATATCTAGTTCAACTCTGCTTAGGAAACTGACAAGAACAGTAGCTTCTCTTCAGTCCAATACACTGTACTTGCTGGGAAGAGACGCGAGTGCTATTGGCACTGTGTATGGCAAAGGGAGCGCAATAGTGACTCTTCTTAGCAGAAAACAACTCTTGCTCGTAGGACCAGAAACTGCATGTCATTCAACTCCGTTTAGGACTGGGAAACAAACGCTAGCTAGGCTTACAAGAAACTCACTCTGCTTTTGAGAAAAGAGCACTCCTCTACTCTCCTGTGTTTCCTATAGGGCCAGAACAGTGAGCTTGCTCAGAAAAAATGAACTGTGCTTCCTACACACACGGGCCATATCTAGTTCAACTCTGCTTAGGAAACTGACAAGAACAGTAGCTTCTCTTCAGTCCAATACACTGTACTTGCTGGGAACAGACGCGAGTGCTATTTGCACTGTGTATGGCAATGGGAGCACAATAGTGACTCTTCTTAGCAGAAAGCAACTCTTGCTCATACGACCAGAAACTGCATGGGATTCAACTCCGTTTAGGTCTGGGAAACAAACGCTAGCTCGCCTTACAAGAAACACACTCTGCTTTTGAGAAAAGAGCACTTTTCTACTCTCCTGTGTTTCCTATAGGGCCAGAACAGTGAGCTTGCTCACAACAAAAGAACTGTTCTTCCTACACACTCGGGCCACATCTAGTTCAACTCTGCTTAGGAAACTGACAACAACAGTAGCTTCTCTTCAGTCCAATACACTGTACTTGCTGGGAACAGACGCTAGTGCTATTGGCACTGTGTATGGCAATGGGAGCACAATAGTGACTCTTCTTAGAAGAAAACAACTCTTGCTCGTAGGAAAAGAAACTGTATGTCATTCAACTCCGTTTAGGACTGGGAAACAAACGCTAGCTCGCCTTACAAGAATCACACTCTGCTTTTGAGAAAAGAGCCCTCTTCTACTCTCCTGTGTTTCCTATAGGGCCAGAACAGTGAGCTTGCTCACAACAAGAGAACTGTGCTTCCTACACACACGGGCCATATCTAGTTCAACTCTGCTTAGGAAACTGACAAGAACAGTAGCTTCTCTTCAGTCCAATACACTGTACTTGCTGGGAAGAGACGCGAGTGCTATTGGCACTGTGTATGGCAAAGGGAGCGCAATAGTGACTTTCCTTACCAGAAAACAACTCTTGCTCGTAGGAGCAGAAACTGCATGGGATTCAACTCCATCTAGGACTGGGAAACAAACGCTAGCTCGCCTTACAAGAAACACACTCTGCTTTTCAGAAAAGAGCACTCTTCTATTCCCTTGTGTTTCCTATAGGGCCAGAACAGTGAGCTTGCTCAGAACAAAAGAACTGTGCTTCCTACACACACGGGCCATATCTAGTTCAACTCTGCTTAGGAAACTGACAAGAACAGTAGCTTCTCTCAGTCCAATACACTGTACTTGCTGGGAACCGACTCGAGTGCTATTTGCACTGTGTATGGCAATGGGAGCGCAATAGTGACTCTTCTTAGCAGAAAACAACTCTTGTTCGTAGGACCAGAAACTGCATGGGATTCAACTCCGTTTAGGACTGGGAAACAAACGCTAGCTCGCCTTACAAGAAACACACTCTGCTTTTGAGAAAAGAGCACTCCACTACTCTCCTGTGTTTCCTATAGGGCCAGAACAGTGAGCTTGCTCAGAACATAAGAACTGTGCTTCCTACACACACGGGCCATATCTAGGTCAACTCTGCTTAGGAAACTGTCAAGAACAGTAGCTTCTTTCAGTCCAATACACTGTCGTTGCTGGAAACAAACCTGAGTGCTATTTCCACTGTGTATGGCAAAGGGAGTGCAATATTGACTTTAATGACCAGAAAACAACTCTTGCTCCTAGGACCAGAAGCTGCATGTCATTCAACTCCGTTTAGGACTGGGAAACAAACGCTAGCTCGCCTTACAAGAAACACACTCTGCTTTTGAGAAAAGAGCACTCTTCTACTCTCCTGTGTTTCCTATAGGGCCAGAACAGTGAGCTTGCTCAGAACAAAAGAACTGTGCTTCCTACACACACGGGCCATATCTAGTTCAACTCTGCTTAGGAAACTGACAAGAACAGTAGCTTCTCTTCAGTCCAATACACTGTACTTGCTGGGAAGAGACGCGAGTGCTATTGACACTGTGTATGGCAAAGGGAGCGCAATAATGACTTTCCTTACCAGAAAACAACTCTTGCTCGTAGGAGCAGAAACTGCATGGGATTCAACTCCATCTAGGACTGGGAAACAAACGCTAGCTCGCCTTACAAGAAACACACTCTGCTTTTGAGAAAAGAGCACTCTTCTACTACCTTGTGTTTCCTATAGGGCCAGAACAGTGAGCTTGCTCAGAACAAAAGAACTGTGCTTCCTACACACAAGGGCCATATCTAGTTCAACTCTGCTTAGGAAACTGACAAGAACAGTAGCTTCTCTCAGTCCAATACACTGTACTTGTTGGGAACAGACCTGAGTGCTATTTCCACTGTGTATGGCAAAGGGAGGGCAATATTGACTTTAATGACCAGAAAACAACTCTTGCTCGTAGGACCAGAAGCTGCATGTCATTCAACTCCGTTTAGGACTGGGAAACAAACGCTAGCTCGCCTTACAAGAAACTCACTCTTCTTTTGAGAAAAGAGCACTCTTCTACTCTCCTGTGTTTCCTATAGGGCCAGAACAGTGAGCTTGCTCAGAACAAAAGAACTGTGCTTCCTACACACACGGGCCATACCTACTTCAGCTCTGCAAAAGAAACTGATCAGAACAGTAGCTTCTCTTCAGTCCAATACACTGTACTTGCTGGGAACAGACACGAGTGCTATTGGCACTGTGTATGGCAATTGGAGCGCAATAGTGACTCTTCTTAGCAGAAAACAACTCTTGCTCATAGGACCAGAAACTGCATAAGATTCAACTCCGTTTAGGACTGGGAAACAAACGCTAGCTCGCCTTACAAGAAACTCACTCTGCTTTTGAGAAAAGAGCACTCCTCTACTCTCCTGTGTTTCCTATAGGGCCAGAACAGTGTGCTTGCTCAGAACAAAAGAACTGTGCTTCCTACACACACGGGCCATACCTACTTCAGCTCTGCAAAAGAAACTGATCAGAACAGTAGCTTCTCTTCAGTCCAATACACTGTACTTGCTGGGAACAGACCTGAGTGCTATTTCCACAGTGTGTGGCAAAGGGAGCGCAATATTGACTTTCCTTACCAGAAAACAACTCTTGCTCATAGGACCAGAAACTGCATGTCATTCAACTCCGTTTAGGACTGGGAAACAAATGCTACCTCTCCTTACAATTAACAAACTCTGCTTTTGAGAAAAGAGCACTCTTCTACTCTCCTGTGTTTCCTATAGGGCCAGAACAGTGAGCTTGCTCAGAAAAAATGAACTGTGCTTCCTACACACACGGGCCATATCTAGTTCAACTCTGCTTAGGAAACTGACAAGAACAGTAGCTTCTCTTCAGTCCAATACACTGTACTTGCTGGGAACAGACGCGAGTGCTATTTGCACTGTGTATGGCAATGGGAGCGCAATAGTGACTCTTCTTAGCAGAAAACAACTCTTGTTCATAGGCCAGAAACTGCATGGGATACAACTCCGTTTAGGTCTGGGAAACAAACGCTAGCTCGCCTTACAAGAAACACACTCTGCTTTTGAGAAAAGAGCACTCTTCTACTCTACTGTGTTTCCTATAGGGCCAGAACAGTGAGCTTGCTCACAACAAAAGAACTGTGCTTCCTACACACACGGGCCATATCTAGGTCAACTCTGCTTAGGAAACTGACAAGAACAGTAGCTTCTCTCAGTCCAATACACTGTACTTGCTGGGAACCAACTCGAGTGCTATTTGCACTGTGTATGGCAATTGGAGCGCTATAGTGACTCTTCATAGCAGAAAACAACTCTTGTTCGTAGGACCAGAAACTGCTTGGGATTCAACTCCGTTTAGGACTGGGAAACAAACGCTAGCTCGCCCTACAAGAAACACACTCTGATTTGAGAAAAGAGCACTCCTCTACTCTCCTGTGTTTCCTATAGGGCCAGAACAGTGAGCTTGCTCAGAACAAAAGAACTGTGCTTCCTACACACACGGGCCATATCTAGTTCAACTCTGCTTAGGAAACTGACAAGAACAGTAGCTTCTCTTCAGTCCAATACACTGTACTTGCTGGGAACAGACGCGAGTGCTATTTCCCCTGTGTATAGCAAAGGGAGCACAATAGTGACTTTCCTTACCAGAAAACAACTCTTGCTCATAGGACCAGAAACTGCATAAGATTCAACTCCGTTTAGGACTGGGAAACAAACGCTAGCTCTCCTTACAAGAAACACGCTCTGCTTTTGAGAAAAGAGCACTCTTCTACTCTCCTGTGTTTCCTATAGGGACAGAACAGTGAGCTTGCTCAGAACAAAAGAACTGTGCTTCCTACACACGCGGGCCATATCTAGTTCAACTCTGCTTAGGAAACTGACAAGAACAGTAGCTTCTCTTCAGTCCAGTACACTGTACTTGCTGGGAACAGACCTGAGTGCTATTTCCACTGTGTATGGCAAAGGGAGCGCAATATTGACTTTAATGACCAGAAAACAACTCTTGCTCGTAGGACCAGAAGCTGCATGTCATTCAACTCCGTTTAGGACTGGGAAACAAACGCTAGCTCGCCTTACAAGAAACTCACTCTTCTTTTGAGAAAAGAGCACTCTTCTACTCTCCTGTGTTTCCTATAGGGCCCGAACAGTGAGCTTGCTCAGAACAAAAGAACTGTGCTTCCTACACACACGGGCCATACCTACTTCAGCTCTGCAAAAGAAACTGATCAGAACAGTAGCTTCTCTTCAGTCCAATACACTGTACTTGCTGGGAACAGACACGAGTGCTATTGGCACTGTGTATGGCAATTGGAGCGCAATAGTGACTCTTCTTAGCAGAAAACAACTCTTGCTCATAGGACCAGAAACTGCATAAGATTCAACTCCGTTTAGGACTGGGAAACAAACGCTAGCTCGCCTTACAAGAAACTCACTCTGCTTTTGAGAAAAGAGCACTCCTCTACTCTCCTGTGTTTCCTATAGGGCCAGAACAGTGTGCTTGCTCAGAACAAAAGAACTGTGCTTCCTACACACACGGGCCATACCTACTTCAGCTCTGCAAAAGAAACTGATCAGAACAGTAGCTTCTCTTCAGTCCAATACACTGTACTTGCTGGGAACAGACCTGAGTGCTATTTCCACAGTGTGTGGCAAAGGGAGCGCAATATTGACTTTCCTTACCAGAAAACAACTCTTGCTCATAGGACCAGAAACTGCATGTCATTCAACTCCGTTTAGGACTGGGAAACAAATGCTACCTCTCCTTACAATTAACAAACTCTGCTTTTGAGAAAAGAGCACTCTTCTACTCTCCTGTGTTTCCTATAGGGCCAGAACAGTGAGCTTGCTCAGAAAAAATGAACTGTGCTTCCTACACACACGGGCCATATCTAGTTCAACTCTGCTTAGGAAACTGACAAGAACAGTAGCTTCTCTTCAGTCCAATACACTGTACTTGCTGGGAACAGACACGAGTGCTATTTGCACTGTGTATGGCAATGGGAGCGCAATAGTGACTCTTCTTAGCAGAAAACAACTCTTGTTCATAGGCCAGAAACTGCATGGGATACAACTCCGTTTAGGTCTGGGAAACAAACGCTAGCTCGCCTTACAAGAAACACACTCTGCTTTTGAGAAAAGAGCACTCTTCTACTCTACTGTGTTTCCTATAGGGCCAGAACAGTGAGCTTGCTCACAACAAAAGAACTGTGCTTCCTACACACACGGGCCATATCTAGGTCAACTCTGCTTAGGAAACTGACAAGAACAGTAGCTTCTCTCAGTCCAATACACTGTACTTGCTGGGAACCAACTCGAGTGCTATTTGCACTGTGTATGGCAATTGGAGCGCAATAGTGACTCTTCTTAGCAGAAAACAACTCTTGTTCGTAGGACCAGAAACTGCTTGGGATTCAACTCCGTTTAGGACTGGGAAACAAACGCTAGCTCGCCCTACAAGAAACACACTCTGATTTGAGAAAAGAGCACTCCTCTACACTCCTGTGTTTCCTATAGGGCCAGAACAGTGAGCTTGCTCAGAACAAAAGAACTGTGCTTCCTACACACACGGGCCATATCTAGTTCAACTCTGCTTAGGAAACTGACAAGAACAGTAGCTTCTCTTCAGTCCAATACACTGTACTTGCTGGGAACAGACGCGAGTGCTATTTCCCCTGTGTATAGCAAAGGGAGCACAATAGTGACTTTCCTTACCAGAAAACAACTCTTGCTCATAGGACCAGAAACTGCATAAGATTCAACTCCGTTTAGGACTGGGAAACAAACGCTAGCTCTCCTTACAAGAAACACGCTCTGCTTTTGAGAAAAGAGCACTCTTCTACTCTCCTGTGTTTCCTATAGGGACAGAACAGTGAGCTTGCTCAGAACAAAAGAACTGTGCTTCCTACACACGCGGGCCATATCTAGTTCAACTCTGCTTAGGAAACTGACAAGAACAGTAGCTTCTCTTCAGTCCAGTACACTGTACTTGCTGGGAACAGACCTGAGTGCTATTTCCACTGTGTATGGCAAAGGGAGCGCAATATTGACTTTCCTTACCAGAAAACAACTCTTGCTCGTAGGACCAGAAACTGCATGTCATTCAACTCCGTTTAGGACTGGGAAACAAACCCTAGCTCCCTTACAAGAAACACACTCTGCTTTTGAGAAAAGAGCACTCTTCTACTCTCCTGTGTTTCCTATAGGGCCAGAACAGTGAGCTTGCTCAGAACAAAAGAACTGTGCTTCCTACACACACGGGCCATATCTAGTTCAACTCTGCTTAGGAAACTGACAAGAACAGTAGCTTCTCTTAAGTCCAATACACTGTACTTGTTGGGAAGAAACGCGATTGCTATTGGCACTGTGTATGGCAAAGGGAGCACAATAGTGACTCTTCTTAGCAGAAAACAACTCTTGCTCGTAGGACCAGAAACTGCATGTCATTCAGCTCCGTTTAGGACTGGGAAACAAACGCTAGCCTGCCTTACAAGAAACTCACTCTGCTTTTGAGAAAAGAGCACTCCTCTACTCTCCTGTGTTTTCTATAGGGCCAGAACAGTGTGCTTGCTCAGAACAAAAGAACTGTGCTTCCTACACACACGGGCCATACCTACTTCAGCTCTGCAAAAGAAACTGATCAGAACAGTAGCTTCTCTTCAGTCCAATACACTGTACTTGCTGGGAACAGACCTGAGTGCTATTTCCACTGTGTATGGCAAATGGAGCGCAATATTGACTTTCCTTACCAGAAAACAACTCTTGATCGTAGGACCAGAAACTGCATGTCATTCAACTCCGTTTAGGACTGGGAATCAAATGCTACCTCTCCTTACAAGAAACACACTCTGCTTTTGAGAAAAGAGCACTCTTCTACTCTTCTGTGTTTCCTATAGGGCCAGAACAGTGAGCTTGCTCAGAAAAAATGAACTGTGCTTCCTACATCACCGGCCATATCTAGTTCAACTCTGCTTAGGAAAGTGACAAGAACAGTAGCTTCTCTTCAGTCCAATACACTGTACTTGCTGGGAACAGACGCGAGGGCTATTTCCACTGTGTATGGCAAAGGGAGCACAATAGTGACTTTCCTTACCAGAAAACAACTCTTACTCATAGGACCAGAAACTGCATAAGATTCAACTCCGTTTAGGACTGGGAAACAAACGCTTGCTCGCCTTACAAGAAACTCAGTCTGCTTTTGAGAAAAGAGCACTCCTCTACTTTCCTGTGTTTCCTATAAGGCCAGAACAGTGTGCTTGGTCAGAACAAAAGAACTGTGCTTCCTACACACACGGGCCATACCTACTTCAGCTCTGCAAAAGAAACTGATCAGAACAGTAGCTTCTCTTCAGTCCAATACACTGTACTTGCTGGGAACAGACCTGAGTGCTATTTCCACTGTGTATGGCAAAGGGAGCGCAATATTGACTTTCCTTACCAGAAAACAACTCTTGCTCGTAGGACCAGAAACTGCATGTCATTCAACTCCGTTTAGGACTGGTTAAAAAATGCTACCTCTCCTTACAAGAAACACACTCTGCTTTTGAGAAAAGATCACTCTTCTACTCTCCTGTGTTTCCTATAGTGCCAGAACAGTGAGCTTGCTCAAAAAAAAAATGAACTGTGCTTCCTACACTCACGGGCCATATCTAGTTCAACTCTGCTAAGGAAACTGATCAGAACAGTAGCTTCTCTTAAGTCCAATACACTGTAGTTGCTCGGAACAGACCTGAGTGCTATTTCCACTGTGTATGTCAAGGGAGCGCAATATTGACTTTAATTACCAGAAAACAACTCTTGCTCGTAGGACCAGAAACTGCATGTCATTCAACTCCGTTTAGGACTGGGAAACAAACGCTAGCTCGCCTTACAAGAAACTCACTCTGCTTTTGAGAAAAGATCACTCTTCTACTCTCCTGTGTTTCCTATAGGGCCAGAGCAGTGTGCTTGCTCATAACAAAAGAACTGTGCTTCCTACACACACGGGCCATATCTAGTTCAACTCTGAATAGGAAACTGACAAGAACAGTAGCTTCTCTTCAGTCCAATACACTGTACTTGCTGGGATGAGACGCGAGTGCTATTGGCACTGTGTATGGCAAAGGGAGCGCAATAGTGACTCTTCTTAGCAGAAAACAACTCTTGCTCGTAGGACCAGAAACTGCATGTCATTCAACTCCGTTTAGGACTGGGAAACAAACGCTAGCTCGCCTTACAAGAAACTCACTCTGCTTTTGAGAAAAGAGCACTCCTCTACTCTCCTGTGTTTCCTATAGGGCCAGAACAGTGAGCTTGCTCAGAACAAAAGAACTGTGCTTCCTACACACACGGGCCATACCTACTTCAGCTCTGCAAAATAAACTGATCAGAACAGTAGCTTCTCTTCAGTCCAATACACTGTACTTGCTGGGAACAGACCTGAGTGCTATTTCCACTGTGTATGGCAAAGGGAGCGCAATATTGACTTTCCTTACCAGAAAACAACTCTTGCTCATAGGACCAGAAACTGCATGTCATTCAACTCCGTTTAGGACTGGTTAAAAAATGCTACCACTCCTTACAAGAAACACACTCTGCTTTTGAGAAAAGAGCACTCTTCTACTCTCCTGTGTTTCCTATAGGGCCAGAACAGTGAGCTTGCTCAGAAAAAATGAACTGTGCTTCCTACACACACGGGCCATATCTAGTTCAACTCTGCTTAGGAAACTGACAAGAACAGCAGCTTCTCTTCAGTCCAATACACTGTACTTGCTGGGAACAGACGCGAGTGCTATTTGTACTGTGTATGGCAATGGGAGCGCAATAGTGACTCTTCTTAGCAGAAAACAACTCTTGCTCATAGGACCAGAAACTACATGGGATTCAACTCCGTTTAGGTCTGGGAAACAAACGCTAGCTCGCCTTACAAGAAACACATTCTGCTTTGAGAAAAGAGCACTCTTCTACTCTCCTGTGTTTCCTATAGGGCCAGAACAGTGAGCTTGCTCAGAACAAAAGAACTGTGCTTCCTACACGCACGGGCCATATCTAGTTCAACTCTGCTTAGGAAACTGACAAGAACAGTAGCTTCTCTCAGTCCAATACACTGTACTTGCTGGGAAGAGACGCGAGTGCTATTGGCACTGTGTATGGCAAAGGGAGGGCAATAGTGACTCTTCTTAGCAGAAAACAATTCTTGCTCGTAGGACCAGAAACTGCATGTCATTCAACTCCGTTTAGGACTGGGAAACAAACGCTAGCTAGCCTTACAAGAAACTCACTCTGCTTTTGAGAAAAGAGCACTCCTCTACTCTCCTGTGTTTCCTATAGGGCCAGAACAGTGAGCTTGCTCAGAACAAAAGAACTGTGCTTCCTACACACACGGGCCATATCTAGTTCAACTCTGCTAAGGAAACTGATCAGAACAGTAGCTTCTCTTCAGTCCAATACGCTGTAGTTGCTGGGAACAGACCTGAGTGCTATTTCCACTGTGTATGGCAAAGGGAGCACAATATTGACTTTAATGACCAGAAAACAACTCTTGCTCGTAGGACCAGAAACTGCATGTCATTCAACTCCGTTTAGGACTGGGAAACAAACGCTAGCTAGCCTTACAAGAAACTCACTCTGCTTTTGAGAAAAGAGCACTCCTCTACTCTCCTGTGTTTCCTATAGGGCCAGAACAGTTTGCTTGCTCAGAACAAAAGAACTGTGCTTCCTACACACACGGGCCATACCTACTTCAGCTCTGCAAAAGAAACTGATCAGAACAGTAGCTTCTCTTCAGTCCAATACACTGTACTTGCTGGGAACAGACCTGAGTGCTATTTCCACTGTGTATGGCAAAGGGAGCGCAATATTGACTTTCCTTACCAGAAAACAACTCTTGCTCGTAGGACCAGAAACTGCATGTCATTCAACTCCATTTAGGACTCGGAAACAAATGCTACCTCTCCTTACAAGAAACACACTCTGCTTTTGAGAAAAGAGCACTCTTCTACTCTCCTGTGTTTCCTATAGGGCCAGAACAGTGAGCTTGCTCAGAAAAAATGAACTGTGCTTCCTACACACACGGGCCATATCTAGTTCAACTCTGCTTAGGAAACTGACAAGAACAGTAGCTTCTCTTCAGTCCAATACACTGTACTTGCTGGGAACAGACGCGAGTGCTATTGGCACTGTGTATGGCAATGGGAGCGCAATAGTGACTCTTCTTAGCAGAAAACAACTCGTGCTCATACGACCAGAAACTGCATGGGATTCAACTCCGTTTAGGTCTGGGAAACAAACGCTAGCTCGCCTTACAAGAAACACACTCTGCTTTTGAGAAAAGAGCACTCTTCTACTCTCCTGTGTTTCCTATAGGGCCAGAACAGTGAGCTTGCTCACAACAAAGAACTGTGCTTCCTACACACTCGGGACATATCTAGTTCAACTCTGCTTAGGAAACTGACAACAACAGTAGCTTCTCTTCAGTCCAATACACTGTACTTGCTGGGAACAGACCTGAGTTGTATTGGCACTGTGTATGGCAATGGGAGCGCAATAGTGACTCTTCTTAGCAGAAAACAACTCTTGTTCATAGGCCAGAAACTGCATGGGATTCAACTCCATTTAGGTCTGGGAAACAAACGCTAGCTCACCTTACAAGAAACACACTCTGCTTTTGAGAAAAGAGCACTCCTCTACTCTCCTGTGTTTCCTATAGGGCCAGAACAGTGAGCTTGCTCAGAACAAAAGAACTGTGCTTCCTACACACACAGGCCATATCTAGTTCAACTCTGCTTAGGAAACTGACAACAACAGTAGCTTCTCTTCAGTCCAATACACTGTACTTGCTGGGAAGAGACGCGAGTGCTATTGGCACTGTGTATGGCAAAGGGAGCGCAATAGTGACTCTTCTTAGCAGAAAACAACTCTTGCTCGTAGGACCAGAAACTGCATGTCATTCAACTCCGTTTAGGACTGGGAAATAAACGCTAGCTAGCCTTACAAGAAACTCACTCTGCTTTTGAGAAAAGAGCACTCCTCTACTCTCCTGTGTTTCCTATAGGGCCAGAACAGTGAGCTTGCTCAGAAAAAATGAACTGTGCTTCCTACACACACGGGCCATATCTAGTTCAACTCTGCTTAGGAAACTGACAAGAACAGTAGCTTCTCTTCAGTCCAATACACTGTACTTGCTGGGAACAGACGCAAGTGCTATTTGCACTGTGTATGGCAATGGGAGCACAATAGTGACTCTTCTTAGCAGAAAACAACTCTTGCTCATACGACCAGAAACTGCATGGGATTCAACTCCGTTTAGGTCTGGGAAACAAACGCTAGCTCGCCTTACAAGAAACACACTCTGCTTTTGAGAAAAGAGCACTCTTCTACTCTCCTGTGTTTCCTATAGGGCCAGAACAGTGAGCTTGCTCACAACAAAAGAACTGTTCTTCCTACACACTCGGGCCACATCTAGTTCAACTCTGCTTAGGAAACTGACAACAACAGTAGCTTCTCTTCAGTCCAATACACTGTACTTGCTGGGAACAGACGCTAGTGCTATTGGCACTGTGTATGGCAATGGGAGCACAATAGTGACTCTTCTTAGAAGAAAACAACTCTTGCTCGTAGGAAAAGAAACTGTATGTCATTCAACTCCGTTTAGGACTGGGAAACAAACGCTAGCTCGCCTTACAAGAAACACACTCTGCTTTTGAGAAAAGAGCCCTCTTCTACTCTCCTGTGTTTCCTATAGGGCCAGAACAGTGAGCTTGCTCACAACAAGAGAACTGTGCTTCCTACACACACGGGCCATATCTAGTTCAACTCTGCTTAGGAAACTGACAAGAACAGTAGCTTCTCTTCAGTCCAATACACTGTACTTGCTGGGAAGAGACGTGAGTGCTATTGGCACTGTGTATGGCAAAGGGAGCGCAATAGTGACTTTCCTTACCAGAAAACAACTCTTGCTCGTAGGAGCAGAAACTGCATGGGATTCAACTCCATCTAGGACTGGGAAACAAACGCTAGCTCGCCTTACAAGAAACACACTCTGCTTTTGAGAAAAGAGCACTCTTCTATTCCCTTGTGTTTCCTATAGGGCCAGAACAGTGAGCTTGCTCAGAACAAAAGAACTGTGCTTCCTACACACACGGGCCATATCTAGTTCAACTCTGCTTAGGAAACTGACAAGAACAGTAGCTTCTCTCAGTCCAATACACTGTACTTGCTGGGAACCGACTCGAGTGCTATTTGCACTGTGTATGGCAATGGGAGCGCAATAGTGACTCTTCTTAGCAGAAAACAACTCTTGTTCGTAGGACCAGAAACTGCATGGGATTCAACTCCGTTTAGGACTGGGAAACAAACGCTAGCTCGCCTTACAAGAAACACACTCTGCTTTTGAGAAAAGAGCACTCCACTACTCTCCTGTGTTTCCTATAGGGCCAGAACAGTGAGCTTGCTCAGAACATAAGAACTGTGCTTCCTACACACACGGGCCATATCTAGGTCAACTCTGCTTAGGAAACTGTCAAGAACAGTAGCTTCTTTCAGTCCAATACACTGTCGTTGCTGGAAACAAACCTGAGTGCTATTTCCACTGTGTATGGCAAAGGGAGCGCAATATTGACTTTAATGACCAGAAAACAACTCTTGCTCGTAGGACCAGAAGCTGCATGTCATTCAACTCCGTTTAGGACTGGGAAACAAACGCTAGCTCGCCTTACAAGAAACACACTCTGCTTTTGAGAAAAGAGCACTCTTCTACTCTCCTGTGTTTCCTATAGGGCCAGAACAGTGAGCTTGCTCACAACAAAAGAACTGTGCTTCCTACACACACGGGCCATATCTAGTTCAACTCTGCTTAGGAAACTGACAAGAACAGTAGCTTCTCTTCAGTCCAATACACTGTACTTGCTGGGAACAGACGCGAGTGCTATTGGCACTGTGTATGGCAAAGGGAGCGCAATAGTGACTTTCCTTACCAGAAAACAACTCTTGCTCGTAGGAGCAGAAACTGCATGGGATTCAACTCCATCTAGGACTGGGAAACAAACGCTAGCTCGCCTTACAAGAAACACACTCTGCTTTTGAGAAAAGAGCACTCTTCTACTCCCTTGTGTTTCCTATAGGGCCAGAACAGTGAGCTTGCTCAGAACAAAAGAACTGTGCTTCCTACACACACGGGCCATATCTAGTTCAACTCTGCTTAGGAAACTGACAAGAACAGTAGCTTCTCTCAGTCCAATACACTGTACTTGCTGGGAACAGACCTGAGTGCTATTTCCACTGTGTATGGCAAAGGGAGCGCAATATTGACTTTAATGACCAGAAAACAACTCTTGCTCGTAGGACCAGAAGCTGCATGTCATTCAACTCCGTTTAGGACTGGGAAACAAACGCTAGCTCGCCTTACAAGAAACTCACTCTTCTTTTGAGAAAAGAGCACTCTTCTACTCTCCTGTGTTTCCTATAGGGCCCGAACAGTGAGCTTGCTCAGAACAAAAGAACTGTGCTTCCTACACACACGGGCCATACCTACTTCAGCTCTGCAAAAGAAACTGATCAGAACAGTAGCTTCTCTTCAGTCCAATACACTGTACTTGCTGGGAACAGACACGAGTGCTATTGGCACTGTGTATGGCAATTGGAGCGCAATAGTGACTCTTCTTAGCAGAAAACAACTCTTGCTCATAGGACCAGAAACTGCATAAGATTCAACTCCGTTTAGGACTGGGAAACAAACGCTAGCTCGCCTTACAAGAAACTCACTCTGCTTTTGAGAAAAGAGCACTCCTCTACTCTCCTGTGTTTCCTATAGGGCCAGAACAGTGTGCTTGCTCAGAACAAAAGAACTGTGCTTCCTACACACACGGGCCATACCTACTTCAGCTCTGCAAAAGAAACTGATCAGAACAGTAGCTTCTCTTCAGTCCAATACACTGTACTTGCTGGGAACAGACCTGAGTGCTATTTCCACAGTGTGTGGCAAAGGGAGCGCAATATTGACTTTCCTTACCAGAAAACAACTCTTGCTCATAGGACCAGAAACTGCATGTCATTCAACTCCGTTTAGGACTGGGAAACAAATGCTACCTCTCCTTACAATTAACAAACTCTGCTTTTGAGAAAAGAGCACTCTTCTACTCTCCTGTGTTTCCTATAGGGCCAGAACAGTGAGCTTGCTCAGAAAAAATGAACTGTGCTTCCTACACACACGGGCCATATCTAGTTCAACTCTGCTTAGGAAACTGACAAGAACAGTAGCTTCTCTTCAGTCCAATACACTGTACTTGCTGGGAACAGACGCGAGTGCTATTTGCACTGTGTATGGCAATGGGAGCGCAATAGTGACTCTTCTTAGCAGAAAACAACTCTTGTTCATAGGCCAGAAACTGCATGGGATACAACTCCGTTTAGGTCTGGGAAACAAACGCTAGCTCGCCTTACAAGAAACACACTCTGCTTTTGAGAAAAGAGCACTCTTCTACTCTACTGTGTTTCCTATAGGGCCAGAACAGTGAGCTTGCTCACAACAAAAGAACTGTGCTTCCTACACACACGGGCCATATCTAGGTCAACTCTGCTTAGGAAACTGACAAGAACAGTAGCTTCTCTCAGTCCAATACACTGTACTTGCTGGGAACCAACTCGAGTGCTATTTGCACTGTGTATGGCAATTGGAGCGCAATAGTGACTCTTCTTAGCAGAAAACAACTCTTGTTCGTAGGACCAGAAACTGCTTGGGATTCAACTCCGTTTAGGACTGGGAAACAAACGCTAGCTCGCCCTACAAGAAACACACTCTGATTTGAGAAAAGAGCACTCCTCTACTCTCCTGTGTTTCCTATAGGGCCAGAACAGTGAGCTTGCTCAAAACAAAAGAACTGTGCTTCCTACACACACGGGCCATATCTAGTTCAACTCTGCTTAGGAAACTGACAAGAACAGTAGCTTCTCTTCAGTCCAATACACTGTACTTGCTGGGAACAGACGCGAGTGCTATTTCCACTGTGTATAGCAAAGGGAGCACAATAGTGACTTTCCTTACCAGAAAACAACTCTTGCTCATAGGACCAGAAACTGCATAAGATTCAACTCCGTTTAGGACTGGGAAACAAACGCTAGCTCTCCTTACAAGAAACACGCTCTGCTTTTGAGAAAAGAGCACTCTTCTACTCTCCTGTGTTTCCTATAGGGACAGAACAGTGAGCTTGCTCAGAACAAAAGAACTGTGCTTCCTACACACGCGGGCCATATCTAGTTCAACTCTGCTTAGGAAACTGACAAGAACAGTAGCTTCTCTTCAGTCCAGTACACTGTACTTGCTGGGAACAGACCTGAGTGCTATTTCCACTGTGTATGGCAAAGGGAGCGCAATATTGACTTTCCTTACCAGAAAACAACTCTTGCTCGTAGGACCAGAAACTGCATGTCATTCAACTCCGTTTAGGACTGGGAAACAAAAGCTACCTCTCCTTAAAAGAAACACACTCTGCTTTTTGAAAAGATCACTCTTCTACTCTCCTGTGTTTCCTATAGGGCCAGAACAGTGAGCTTGCTCAGAACAAAAGAACTGTGCTTCCTACACACACGGGCCATATCTAGTTCAACTCTGCTTAGGAAACAGACAAGAACAGTAGCTTCTCTTCAGTCCAATACACTGCACTTGCTGGGAACAGAAGCGAGTGCTATTGGCACTGTGTATGGCAATGGGAGCGCAATAGTGATCTTCTTAGCAGAAAACAACTTTTGCTAGTAGGACCAGAAACTGCATGGGATTCAACTCCGTTTAGGACTGGGAAACAAACCCTAGCTCCCTTACAAGAAACACACTCTGCTTTTGCGAAAAGAGCACTCTTCTACTCTCCTGTGTTTCCTATAGGGCCAGAACAGTGAGCTTGCTCAGAACAAAAGAACTGTGCTTCCTACACACACGGGCCATATCTAGTTCAACTCTGCTTAGGAAACTGACAAGAACAGTAGCTTCTCTTCAGTCCAATACACTGTACTTGCTGGGAAGAGACGCGAGTGCTTTTGGCACTGTGTATGGCAAAGGGAGCACAATAGTGACTCTTCTTAGCAGAAAACATCTCTTGCTCGTAGGACCAGAAACTGCATGTCATTCAACTCCGGTTAGGACTGGGAAACAAACGCTAGCTCGCCTTACAAGAAACTCCCTCTGCTTTTGAGAAAAGAGCACTCCTCTACTCTCCTGTGTTTCCTATAGGGCCAGAACAGAGTGCTTGGTCAGAACAAAAGAACTGTGCTTCCTACACACACGGGCCTTACCTACTTCAGCTCTGCAAAAGAAACTGATCAGAACAGTAGCTTCTATTCAGTCCAATACACTGTACTTGCTGGGAAGAGACGCGAGTGCTATTGGCACTGTGTATGGCAAAGGGAGCACAATAGTGACTTTCCTTACCAGAAAACAACTCTTGCTCATAGGACCAGAAACTGCATGTCATTCAACTCTGTTTAGGACTGGGAAACAAACGCTAGCTCGCCTTACAAGAAACACGCTCTGCTTTTGAGAGAAGAGCACTCTTCTACTCTCCTGTGTTTCCTATAGGGCCAGAACAGTGAGCTTGCTCACAACAAAAGAACTGTGCTTCCTACACACGCGGGCCATATCTAGTTCAACTCTGCTTAGGAAACTGACAAGAACAGTAGCTTCTATTCAGTCCAATACACTGTACTTGCTGGGAACAGACGCGAGTGCTATTGGCACTGTGTATGGCAATGGGAGCGCAATAGTGACTCTTATTAGCAGAAAACAACTCTTGCTCGTAGGACCAGAAACTGCATGTCATTCAACTCCGTTTAGGACTGGGAAACAAACCCTAGCTCCTTTACAAGAAACACACTCTGCTATTGAGAAATGAGCACTCTTCTACTCTCCTGTGTTTCCTATAGGGCCAGAACAGTGAGCTTGCTCAGAACAAAAGAACTGTGCTTCCTACACACACGGGCCATATCTAGTTCAACTCTCCTTAGGAAACTGACAAGAACAGTAGCTTCTCTTCAGTCCAATACACTGTACTTGCTGGGAAGAGACGCGAGTGCTATTGGCACTGTGTATGGCAAAGGGAGCACAATAGTGACTCTTCTTAGCAGAAAACAACGCTTGCTCGTAGGACCAGAAACTGCATGTCATTCAACTCCGTTTAGGACTGGGAAACAAATGCTAGCTCGCCTTACAAGAAACTCACTCTGCTTTTGAGAAAAGAACACTCCTCTACTCTCCTGTGTTTCCTATAGGGCCAGAACAGTGTGCTTGCTCAGAACAAAAGAACTGTGCTTCCTACACACACGGGCCATACCTACTTCAGCTCTGCAAAAGAAACTGATCAGAACAGTAGCTTCTCTTCAGTCCAATACACTGTACTTGCTGGGAACTGAGGCGAGTGCTATTTCCACTGTGTATGGCAAAGGGAGCACAATAGTGACTTTCCTTACCAGAAAACAACTCTTGCTCATAGGACCAGAAACTGCATAAGATTCAACTCCGTTTAGGACTGGGAAACAAACGCTAGCTCGCCTTACAAGAAACACGCTCTGCTTTTGAGAAAAGAGCACTCTTCTACTCTCCTGTGTTTCCTATAGGGCCAGAACAGTGAGCTTGCTCAGAACAAAAGAACTGTGGTTCCTACACACACGGGCCATATCTAGTTCAACTCTGCTTAGGAAACTGACAAGAACAGTAGCTTCTCTTCAGTCCAATACACTGTACTTGCTGGGAACAGACGCGAGTGCTATTTCCACTGTGTATGGCAAAGGGAGCACAATATTGACCTTCCTTACCAGAAAACAACTCTTGCTCGTAGGACCAGAAAATGCATGTCATTCAACTCCGTTTAGGACTGGGAAACAAATGCTACCTCTCCTTAAAAGAAACACACTCTGCTTTTGAGAAAAGATCACTCTTCTACTCTCCTGTGTTTCCTATAGGGCCAGAACAGTGAGCTTGCTCAGAAAAAATGAACTGTGCTTCCTACACACGCGGGCCATATCTAGTTCAACTCTGCTTAGGAAACTGACAAGAACAGTAGCTTCTCTTCAGTCCAATACACTGTACTTGCTGGGAACAGACGCGAGTGCTATTGGCACTGTGTATGGCAATGGGAGCGCAATTGTGACTCTTCTTAGCAGAAAACAACTCTTGCTCGTAGGACCAGAAACTGCATGGGATTCAACTCCGTTTAGGACTGGGAAACAAACCCTAGCTCCCTTACAAGAAACACACTCTGCTTTTGAGAAAAGAGCACTCTTCTACTCTCCTGTGTTTCCTATAGGGCCAGAACAGTGAGCTTGCTCAGAACAAAAGAACTGTGCTTCCTACACACACGGGCCATATCTAGTTCAACTCTGCTTAGGAAACTGACAAGAACAGTAGCTTCTCTTCAGTCCAATACACTGTACTTGCTGGGAAGAGACTCGAGTGCTATTGGCACTGTTTATGGCAAAGGGAGCGCAATAGTGACTCTTCTTAGCAGAAAACAATTCTTGCTCGTAGGACCAGAAACTGCATGTCATTCAACTCCGTTTAGGACTGGGAAACAAACGCTAGCTCGCCTTACAAGAAACTCACTCTGCTTTTGAGAAAAGAGCACTCCTCTACTTTCCTGTGTTTCCTATAAGGCCAGAACAGTGTGCTTGCTCAGAACAAAAGAACTGTGCTTCCTACACACACGGGCCATACCTACTTCAGCTCTGCAAAAGAAACTGATCAGAACAGTAGCTTCTCTTCAGTCCAATACACTGTCCTTGCTGGGAACAGACCTGAGTTCTATTTCCACTGTGTATGGCAAAGGGAGCGCAATATTGACTTTCCTTACCAGAAAACAACTCTTGCTCGTAGGACCAGAAACTGCATGTCATTCAACTCCGTTTAGGACGGGGAAACAAATGCTACCTCTCCTTACAAGAAACACACTCTGCTTTTGAGAAAAGAGCACTCTTCTACTCTCCTGTGTTTCCTATAGGGCCAGAACAGTGAGCTTGCTCAGAAAAAATGAACTGTGCTTCCTACACACACGGGCCATATCTAATTCAACTCTGCTTAGGAAACTGACTAGAACAGTAGCTTCTATTCAGTCCAATACACTGTACTTGCTGGGAACAGACGCGAGTGCTATTTCCACTGTGTATGGCAAAGGGAGCACAATAGTGACTTTCCTTACCAGAAAACAACTCTTGCTCATAGGACCAGAAACTGCATGTCATTCAACTCTGTTTAGGACTGGGAAACAAACGCTAGCTCGCCTTACAAGAAACACGCTCTGCTTTTGAGAGAAGAGCACTCTTCTACTCTCCTGTGTTTCCTATAGGGCCAGAACAGTGAGCTTGCTCAGAACAAAAGAACTGTGCTTCCTACACACGCGGGCCATATCTAGTTCAACTCTGCTTAGGAAACTGACAAGAACAGTAGCTTCTCTTCAGTCCAATACACTGTACTTGCTAGGAACAGACGCGAGTGCTATTGGCACTGTGTATGGCAATGGGAGCGCAATAGTGACTCTTATTAGCAGAAAACAACTCTTGCTCGTAGGACCAGAAACTGCATGTCATTCAACTCCGTTTAGGACTGGGAAACAAATGCTACCTCTCCTTATAAGAAACACACTCTGCTTTTGAGAAAAGAGCACTCCTCTACTTTCCTGTGTTTCCTATAAGGCCAGAACAGTGTGCTTGCTCAGAACAAAAGAACTGTGCTTCCTACACACACGGGCCATACCTACTTCAGCTCTGCAAAAGAAACTGATCAGAACAGTAGCTTCTCTTCAGTCCAATACACTGTCCTTGCTGGGAACAGACCTGAGTTCTATTTCCACTGTGTATGGCAAAGGGAGCGCAATATTGACTTTCCTTACCAGAAAACAACTCTTGCTCGTAGGACCAGAAACTGCATGTCATTCAACTCCGTTTAGGACTGGGAAACAAATGCTACCTCTCCTTACAAGAAACACACTCTGCTTTTGAGAAAAGAGCACTCTTCTACTCTCCTGTGTTTCCTATAGGGCCAGAACAGTGAGCTTGCTCAGAAAAAATGAACTGTGCTTCCTACACACACGGGCCATATCTAATTCAACTCTGCTTAGGAAACTGACAAGAACAGTAGCTTCTATTCAGTCCAATACACTGTACTTGCTGGGAACAGACGCGAGTGCTATTTCCACTGTGTATGGCAAAGGGAGCACAATAGTGACTTTCCTTATCAGAAAACAACTCTTGCTCATAGGACCAGAAACTGCATGTCATTCAACTCTGTTTAGGACTGGGAAACAAACGCTAGCTCGCCTTACAAGAAACACGCTCTGCTTTTGAGAGAAGAGCACTCTTCTACTCTCCTGTGTTTCCTATAGGGCCAGAACAGTGAGCTTGCTCAGAACAAAAGAACTGTGCTTCCTACACACGCGGGCCATATCTAGTTCAACTCTGCTTAGGAAACTGACAAGAACAGTAGATTCTCTTCAGTCCAATACACTGTACTTGCTAGGAAGAGACGCGAGTGCTATTGGCACTGTGTATGGCAATGGGAGCGCAATAGTGACTCTTATTAGCAGAAAACAACTCTTGCTCGTAGGACCAGAAACTGCATGTCATTCAACTCCGTTTAGGACTGGGAAACAAATGCTACCTCTCCTTATAAGAAACACACTCTGCTTTTGAGAAAAGATCACTCTTCTACTCTCCTGTGTTTCCTATAGGGCCAGAACAGTGAGCTTGCTAAGAACAGAAGAACTGTGCTTCCTACACACACGGGCCATATCTAGTTTAACTCTGCTTAGGAAACTGACAAGAATAGTAGCTTCTCTTCAGTCCAATACACTGTACTTGCTGGGAACAGACGTGAGTGCTATTGGCACTGTGTATGGCAATGGGAGTGCAATAGTGACTCTTCTTAGCAGAAAACAACTCTTGCTCGTAGGACCAGAAACTGCGTGGGATTCAACTCCGTTTAGGACTGGGAAACAAACCCTAGCTCCCTTACAAGAAACACACTCTGCTTTTGAGAAAAGAGCACTATTCTACTCTCCTGTGTTTCCTATAGGGCCAGAACAGTGAGCTTGCTCAGAACAAAAGAACTGTGCTTCCTACACACACGGACCATACCTACTTCAGCTCTGCAAAAGAAACTGATCAGAACAGTAGCTTCTCTTCAGTCCAATACACTGTACTTGCTGGGAACAGACCTGAGTGCTATTTCCACTGTGTATGGCAAAGGGAGCGCAATATTGACTTTCCTTACCAGAAAACAACTCTTGCTCGTAGGACCAGAAACTGCATGTCATTCAACTCCGTTTAGGACTGGGAAACAAATGCTACCTCTCCTTACAAGAAACACACTCTGCTTTTGAGAAAAGAGCACTCTTCTACTCTCCTGTGTTTCCTATAGGGCCAGAACAGTGAGCTTGCTCAGAAAAAATGAACTGTGCTTCCTACACACACAGGCCATATCTAGTTCAACTCTGCTTAGGAAACTGACAAGAACAGTAGCTTCTCTTCAGTCCAATACACTGTACTTGCTGGGAACAGACACGAGTCCTATTTCCACTGTGTATGGCAAATGGAGCGCAATATTGACTTTCCTTACCAGAAAACAACTCTTGCTCGTAGGACCAGAAACAGCATGTCATTCAACTCCGTTTAGGACTGGGAAACAAATGCTACCTCTCCTTAAAGGAAACACACTCTGCTTTTGAGCAAAGATCACTCTTGTACTCTCCTGTGTTTCCTATAGTGCCAGAACAGTGAGCTTGCTCAGAAAAAATGAACTGTGCTTCCTACACACACGGGCCATATCTAGTTCAACTCTGCTTAGGAAACTGACAAGAACAGTAGCTTCTCTTCAGTCCAATACACTGTACTTGATGGGAACAGACGCGAGAGCTATTGGCACTGTGTATGGCAATGGGAGCGCAATAGTGACTCTTCTTAGCAGAAAACAACTCTTGCTCGTAGGACCAGAAACTGCATGTCATTCAACTCCGTTTAGGACTGGTTAAAAAATGCTACCTCTCCTTACAAGAAACACACTCTGCTTTTGAGAAAAGATCACTCTTCTACTCTCCTGTGTTTCCTATAGTGCCAGAACAGTGAGCTTGCTCAAAAAAAAATGAACTGTGCTTCCTACACACACGGGCCATATCTAGTTCAACTCTGCTAAGGAAACTGATCAGAACAGTAGCTTCTCTTCAGTCCAATACACTGTAGTTGCTGGGAACAGACCTGAGTGCTATTTCCACTGTGTATGTCAAGGGAGCACAATATTGACTTTAATTACCAGAAAACAACTCTTGCTCGTAGGACCAGAAACTGCATGTCATTCAACTCCGTTTAGGACTGGGAAACAAACGCTAGCTCGCCTTACAAGAAACTCACTCTGCTTTTGAGAAAAGATCACTCTTCTACTCTCCTGTGTTTCCTATAGGGCCAGAGCAGTGTGCTTGCTCATAACAAAAGAACTGTGCTTCCTACACACACGGGCCATATCTAGTTCAACTCTGAATAGGAAACTGACAAGAACAGTAGCTTCTCTTCAGTCCAATACACTGTACTTGCTGGGATGAGACGCGAGTGCTATTGGCACTGTGTATGGCAAAGGGAGCGCAATAGTGACTCTTCTTAGCAGAAAACAACTCTTGCTCGTAGGACCAGAAACTGCATGTCATTCAACTCCGTTTAGGACTGGGAAACAAACGCTAGCTCGCCTTACAAGAAACTCACTCTGCTTTTGAGAAAAGAGCACTCCTCTACTCTCCTGTGTTTCCTATAGGGCCAGAACAGTGAGCTTGCTCAGAACAAAAGAACTGTGCTTCCTACACACACGGGCCATACCTACTTCAGCTCTGCAAAATAAACTGATCAGAACAGTAGCTTCTCTTCAGTCCAATACACTGTACTTGCTGGGAACAGACCTGAGTGCTATTTCCACTGTGTATGGCAATGGGAGCGCAATAGTGACTCTTCTTAGCAGAAAACAACTCTTGTTCCTAGGACCAGAAACTGCTTGAGATTCAACTCCGTTTAAAACTGGGAAACAAACGCTAGCTCGCCTTACAAAAAACACACTCTGCTTTTGAGAAAAGAGCACTCCTCTACTCTCCTGTGTTTCCTATAGGGCCAGAACAATGAGCTTGCTCAGAACAAAAGAACTGTGCTTCCTACACACGGCCATATCTAGTTCAACTCTGCTTAGGAAACTGACAAGAACAGTAGCTTCTCTTCAGTCCAATACACTGTACTTGCTGGGAAGAGACGCGAGTGCTATTGGCACTGTGTATGGCAAAGGGAGCGCAATAGTGACTCTTCTTAGCAGAAAACAATTCTTGCTCGTAGGACCAGAAACTGCATGTCATTCAACTCCGTTTAGGACTGGGAAACAAACGCTAGCTAGCCTTACAAGCAACTCACTCTGCTTTTGAGAAAAGAGCACTCCTCTACTCTCCTGTGTTTCCTATAGGGCCAGAACAGTGAGCTTGCTCAGAACAAAAGAACTGTGCTTCCTACACACACGGGCCATATCTAGTTCAACTCTGCTAAGGAAACTGATCAGAACAGTAGCTTCTCTTCAGTCCAATACGCTGTAGTTGCTGGGAACAGACCTGAGTGCTATTTCCACTGTGTATGGCAAAGGGAGCACAATATTGACTTTAATGACCAGAAAACAACTCTTGCTCGTAGGACCAGAAACTGCATGTCATTCAACTCCGTTTAGGACTGGGAAACAAACGCTAGATAGCCTTACAAGAAACTCACTCTGCTTTTGAGAAAAGAGCACTCCTCTACTCTCCTGTGTTTCCTATAGGGCCAGAACAGTGTGCTTGCTCAGAACAAAAGAACTGTGCTTCCTACACACACGGGCCATACCTACTTCAGCTCTGCATAAGAAACTGATAAGAACAGTAGCTTCTCTTCAGTCCAATACACTGTACTTGCTGGGAACAGACCTGAGTGCTATTTGCACTGTGTATGGCAATGGGAGCGCAATAGTGACTCTTCTTAGCAGAAAACAACTCTTGCTCATACGACCAGAAACTGCATGGGATTCAACTCCGTTTAGGACTGGGAAACAAACGCTAGCTCGCCTTACAAGAAACACACTCTGCTTTTGAGAAAAGAGCACTCTTCTACTCTCCTGTGTTTCCTATAGGGCCAGAACAGTGAGCTTGCTCACAACAAAGAACTGTGCTTCCTACACACTCGGGCCATATCTAGTTCAACTCTGCTTAGGAAACTGACAACAACAGTAGCTTCTCTTCAGTCCAATACACTGTACTTGCTGGGAACAGACCTGAGTTGTATTGGCACTGTGTATGGCAATGGGAGCGCAATAGTGACTCTTCTTAGCAGAAAACAACTCTTGTTCATAGGCCAGAAACTGCATGGGATTCAACTCCGTTTAGGTCTGGGAAACAAACGCTAGCTCACCTTACAAGAAACACACTCTGCTTTTGAGAAAAGAGCACTCCTCTACTCTCCTGTGTTTCCTATAGGGCCAGAACAGTGAGCTTGCTCAGAACAAAAGAACTGTGCTTCCTACACACACAGGCCATATCTAGTTCAACTCTGCTTAGGAAACTGACAACAACAGTAGCTTCTCTTCAGTCCAATACACTGTACTTGCTGGGAAGAGACGCGAGTGCTATTGGCACTGTGTATGGCAAAGGGAGCGCAATAGTGACTCTTCTTAGCAGAAAACAACTCTTGCTCGTAGGACCAGAAACTGCATGTCATTCAACTCCGTTTAGGACTGGGAAACAAACGCTAGCTAGCCTTACAAGAAACTCACTCTGCTTTTGAGAAAAGAGCACTCCTCTACTCTCCTGTGTTTCCTATAGGGCCAGAACAGTGAGCTTGCTCAGAAAAAATGAACTGTGCTTCCTACACACACGGGCCATATCTAGTTCAACTCTGCTTAGGAAACTGACAAGAACAGTAGCTTCTCTCAGTCCAATACACTGTACTTGCTGGGAACCGACTCGAGTGCTATTTGCACTGTGTATGGCAATGGGAGCGCAATAGTGACTCTTCTTAGCAGAAAACAACTCTTGTTCGTAGGACCAGAAACTGCATGGGATTCAACTCCGTTTAGGACTGGGAAACAAACGCTAGCTCGCCTTACAAGAAACACACTCTGCTTTTGAGAAAAGAGCACTCCACTACTCTCCTGTGTTTCCTATAGGGCCAGAACAGTGAGCTTGCTCAGAACATAAGAACTGTGCTTCCTACACACACGGGCCATATCTAGGTCAACTCTGCTTAGGAAACTGTCAAGAACAGTAGCTTCTTTCAGTCCAATACACTGTCGTTGCTGGAAACAAACCTGAGTGCTATTTCCACTGTGTATGGCAAAGGGAGCGCAATATTGACTTTAATGACCAGAAAACAACTCTTGCTCGTAGGACCAGAAGCTGCATGTCATTCAACTCCGTTTAGGACTGGGAAACAAACGCTAGCTCGCCTTACAAGAAACACACTCTGCTTTTGAGAAAAGAGCACTCTTCTACTCTCCTGTGTTTCCTATAGGGCCAGAACAGTGAGCTTGCTCACAACAAAAGAACTGTGCTTCCTACACACACGGGCCATATCTAGTTCAACTCTGCTTAGGAAACTGACAAGAACAGTAGCTTCTCTTCAGTCCAATACACTGTACTTGCTGGGAACAGACGCGAGTGCTATTGGCACTGTGTATGGCAAAGGGAGCGCAATAGTGACTTTCCTTACCAGAAAACAACTCTTGCTCGTAGGAGCAGAAACTGCATGGGATTCAACTCCATCTAGGACTGGGAAACAAACGCTAGCTCGCCTTACAAGAAACACACTCTGCTTTTGAGAAAAGAGCACTCTTCTACTCCCTTGTGTTTCCTATAGGGCCAGAACAGTGAGCTTGCTCAGAACAAAAGAACTGTGCTTCCTACACACACGGGCCATATCTAGTTCAACTCTGCTTAGGAAACTGACAAGAACAGTAGCTTCTCTCAGTCCAATACACTGTACTTGCTGGGAACAGACCTGAGTGCTATTTCCACTGTGTATGGCAAAGGGAGCGCAATATTGACTTTAATGACCAGAAAACAACTCTTGCTCATAGGACCAGAAGCTGCATGTCATTCAACTCCGTTTAGGACTGGGAAACAAACGCTAGCTCGCCTTACAAGAAACTCACTCTTCTTTTGAGAAAAGAGCACTCTTCTACTCTCCTGTGTTTCCTATAGGGCGCGAACAGTGAGCTTGCTCAGAACAAAAGAACTGTGCTTCCTACACACACGGGCCATACCTACTTCAGCTCTGCAAAAGAAACTGATCAGAACAGTAGCTTCTCTTCAGTCCAATACACTGTACTTGCTGGGAACAGACACGAGTGCTATTGGCACTGTGTATGGCAATTGGAGCGCAATAGTGACTCTTCTTAGCAGAAAACAACTCTTGCTCATAGGACCAGAAACTGCATAAGATTCAACTCCGTTTAGGACTGGGAAACAAACGCTAGCTCGCCTTACAAGAAACTCACTCTGCTTTTGAGAAAAGAGCACTCCTCTACTCTCCTGTGTTTCCTATAGGGCCAGAACAGTGTGCTTGCTCAGAACAAAAGAACTGTGCTTCCTACACACACGGGCCATACCTACTTCAGCTCTGCAAAAGAAACTGATCAGAACAGTAGCTTCTCTTCAGTCCAATACACTGTACTTGCTGGGAACAGACCTGAGTGCTATTTCCACAGTGTGTGGCAAAGGGAGCGCAATATTGACTTTCCTTACCAGAAAACAACTCTTGCTCATAGGACCAGAAACTGCATGTCATTCAACTCCGTTTAGGACTGGGAAACAAATGCTACCTCTCCTTACAATTAACAAACTCTGCTTTTGAGAAAAGAGCACTCTTCTACTCTCCTGTGTTTCCTATAGGGCCAGAACAGTGAGCTTGCTCAGAAAAAATGAACTGTGCTTCCTACACACACGGGCCATATCTAGTTCAACTCTGCTTAGGAAACTGACAAGAACAGTAGCTTCTCTTCAGTCCAATACACTGTACTTGCTGGGAACAGACGCGAGTGCTATTTGCACTGTGTATGGCAATGGGAGCGCAATAGTGACTCTTCTTAGCAGAAAACAACTCTTGTTCATAGGCCAGAAACTGCATGGAATACAACTCCGTTTAGGTCTGGGAAACAAACGCTAGCTCGCCTTACAAGAAACACACTCTGCTTTTGAGAAAAGAGCACTCTTCTACTCTACTGTGTTTCCTATAGGGCCAGAACAGTGAGCTTGCTCACAACAAAAGAACTGTGCTTCCTACACACACGGGCCATATCTAGGTCAACTCTGCTTAGGAAACTGACAAGAACAGTAGCTTCTCTCAGTCCAATACACTGTACTTGCTGGGAACCAACTCGAGTGCTATTTGCACTGTGTATGGCAATTGGAGCGCAATAGTGACTCTTCTTAGCAGAAAACAACTCTTGTTCGTAGGACCAGAAACTGCTTGGGATTCAACTCCGTTTAGGACTGGGAAACAAACGCTAGCTCGCCCTACAAGAAACACACTCTGATTTGAGAAAAAAAACACTCCTCTACTCTCCTGTGTTTCCTATAGGGCCAGAACAGTGAGCTTGCTCAAAACAAAAGAACTGTGCTTCCTACACACACGGGCCATATCTAGTTCAACTCTGCTTAGGAAACTGACAAGAACAGTAGTCTCCTCTTTAGTCCAATACACTGTACTTGCTGGGAACAGACGGGAGGGCTATTTGCACTGTGTATGGGAAAGACAGCGCAATAGTGACTCTCCTTACCAGAAAACAACTCTTGCTCATAGGAACACAAACTGCATGTGATTCAACGCCATTTAGGACTGGGAAACAAATGCTAGCTCGCCTTACAAGAAACACTCTCTGCTTTTTAGAAAAGAGCACTCTTCTACTCTACTGTGTTTCCTATGGGGTCCAAACAGTGAGCTTGCTCAGAACAAAAGAACGGTGCTTCCTACACACATGGACCATATCTAGTTCAACTCTGGTTAGGAAACTGACAAGAACAGTAGCTCCTATTCAGTCCAATACACTGTACATGTTGGGAACAGACGCGAGTGCTATTTGCACTGTGTATGGCATTTGTAGCACAATAGTGACTCTTCTTACCAGAAAACAACTCTTGCTCATACGACCAAAAACTGCATGTGACTCAAATCCATTTAGGACTGGGAAACAAACGTGAGCTCGCCTTACAAGAAACACATCTGCTTTTTGAAAAGATCACTCTTCTACTCTCCTGTGTTTGCTATAGGGCCAGAACAGTGAGCTTGCTCAGAACAAAAGAACTGTGCTTCCTACACACACGGGCCATATCTAGTTCAACTCTGCTTAGGAAACAGACAAGACAGTAGCTTCTCTTCAGTCCAATACACTGCACTTGCTGGGAACAGAAGCGAGTGCTATTGGCACTGTGTATGGCAATGGGAGCGCAATAGTGATCTTCTTAGCAGAAAACAACTTTTGCTAGTAGGACCAGAAACTGCATGGGATTCAACTCCGTTTAGGACTGGGAAACAAACCCTAGCTCCCTTACAAGAAACACACTCTGCTTTTGCGAAAAGAGCACTCTTCTACTCTCCTGTGTTTCCTATAGGGCCAGAACAGTGAGCTTGCTCAGAACAAAAGAACTGTGCTTCCTACACACACGGGCCATATCTAGTTCAACTCTGCTTAGGAAACTGACAAGAACAGTAGCTTCTCTTCAGTCCAATACACTGTACTTGCTGGGAAGAGACGCGAGTGCTTTTGGCACTGTGTATGGCAAAGGGAGCACAATAGTGACTCTTCTTAGCAGAAAACAACTCTTGCTCGTAGGACCAGAAACTGCATGTCATTCAACTCCGGTTAGGACTGGGAAACAAACGCTAGCTCGCCTTACAAGAAACTCCCTCTGCTTTTGAGAAAAGAGCACTCCTCTACTCTCCTGTGTTTCCTATAGGGCCAGAACAGAGTGCTTGGTCAGAACAAAAGAACTGTGCTTCCTACACACACGGGCCTTACCTACTTCAGCTCTGCAAAAGAAACTGATCAGAACAGTAGCTTCTCTTCAGTCCAATACACTGTACTTGCTGGGAACAGACCTGAGTGCTATTTCCACTGTGTATGGCAAAGGGAGCGCAATATTGACTTTCCTTACCAGAAAACAACTCTTGCTCGTAGGACCAGAAACTGCATGTCATTCAACTCCGTTTAGGACTGGGAAACAAATGCTACCTCTCCTTAAAAGAAACACACTCTGCTTTTGAGAAAAGATCACTCTTCTACTCTCCTGTGTTTCCTATAGGGCCAGAACAGTGAGCTTGCTCAGAACAAAAGAACTGTGCTTCCTACACACACGGGCCATATCTAGTTCAACTCTGCTTAGGAAACTGACAAGAACAGTAGCTTCTCTTCAGTCCAATACACTATACTTGCTGGGAACAGAAGCGAGTGCTATTGGCACTGTGTATGGCAATGGGAGCGCAATAGTGACTCTTCTTAGCAGAAAACAACTCTTGCTCGTAGGACCAGAAACTGCATGTCATTCAACTCCGTTTAGGACTGGGAAATAAACCCTAGCTCCTTTACAAGAAACACACTCTGCTATTGAGAAATGAGCACTCTTCTACTCTCCTGTGTTTCCTATAGGGCCAGAACAGTGAGCTTGCTCAGAACAAAAGAACTGTGCTTCCTACACACACGGGCCATATCTAGTTCAACTCTGCTTAGGAAACTGACAAGAACAGTAGCTTCTCTTCAGTCCAATACACTGTACTTGCTGGGAAGAGACGCGAGTGCTATTGGCACTGTGTATGGCAAAGGGAGCACAGTAGTGACTCTTCTTAGCAGAAAACAACGCTTGCTCGTAGGACCAGAAACTGCATGTCATTCAACTCCGTTTAGGACTGGGAAACAAATGCTAGCTCGCCTTACAAGAAACTCACTCTGCTTTTGAGAAAAGAACACTCCTCTACTCTCCTGTGTTTCCTATAGGGCCAGAACAGTGTGCTTGCTCAGAACAAAAGAACTGTGCTTCCTACACACACGGGCCATGCCTACTTCAGCTCTGCAAAAGAAACTGATCAGAACAGTAGCTTCTCTTCAGTCCAATACACTGTACTTGCTGGGAACAGACGCGAGTGCTATTTCCACTGTGTATGGCAAAGGGAGCACAATAGTGACTTTCCTTACCAGAAAACAACTCTTGCTCATAGGACCAGAAACTGCATAAGATTCAACTCCGTTTAGGACTGGGAAACAAACGCTAGCTCGCCTTACAAGAAACACGGTCTGCTTTTGAGAAAAGAGCACTCTTCTACTCTCCTGTGTTTCCTATAGGGCCAGAACAGTGAGCTTGCTCAGAACAAAAGAACTGTGGTTCCTACACACACGGGCCATATCTAGTTCAACTCTGCTTAGGAAACTGACAAGAACAGTAGCTTCTCTTCAGTCCAATACACTGTACTTGCTGGGAACAGACCTGAGTGCTATTTCCACTGTGTATGGCAAAGGGAGCGCAATATTGACTTTCCTTACCAGAAAACAACTCTTGCTCGTAGGACCAGAAAATGCATGTCATTCAACTCCGTTTAGGACTGGGAAACAAATGCTACCTCTCCTTAAAAGAAACACACTCTGCTTTTGAGAAAAGATCACTCTTCTACTCTCCTGTGTTTCCTATAGGGCCAGAACAGTGAGCTTGCTCAGAAAAAATGATCTGTGCTTCCTACACACACGGGCCATATCTAGTTCAACTCTGCTTAGGAAACTGACAAGAACAGTAGCTTCTCTTCAGTCCAATACACTGTACTTGCTGGGAACAGACGCGAGTGCTATTGGCACTGTGTATGGCAATGGGAGCGCAATTGTGACTCTTCTTAGCAGAAAACAACTCTTGCTCGTAGGACCAGAAACTGCATGGGATTCAACTCCGTTTAGGACTGGGAAACAAACCCTAGCTCCCTTACAAGAAACACACTCTGCTTTTGAGAAAAGAGCACTCTTCTACTCTCCTGTGTTTCCTATAGGGCCAGAACAGTGAGCTTGCTCAGAACAAAAGAACTGTGCTTCCTACACACACGGGCCATATCTAGTTCAACTCTGCTTAGGAAACTGACAAGAACAGTAGCTTCTCTTCAGTCCAATACACTGTACTTGCTGGGAAGAGACTCGAGTGCTATTGGCACTGTTTATGGCAAAGGGAGCGCAATAGTGACTCTTCTTAGCAGAAAACAACTCTTGCTCGTAGGACCAGAAACTGCATGTCATTCAACTATGTTTAGGACTGGGAAACAAACGCTAGCTCGCCTTACAAGAAACTCACTCTGCTTTTGAGAAAAGAGCACTCCTCTACTTTCCTGTGTTTCCTATAAGGCCAGAACAGTGTGCTTGCTCAGAACAAAAGAACTGTGCTTCCTACACACACGGGCCATACCTACTTCAGCTCTGCAAAAGAAACTGATCAGAACAGTAGCTTCTCTTCAGTCCAATACACTGTCCTTGCTGGGAACAGACCTGAGTTCTATTTCCACTGTGTATGCCAAAGGGAGCGCAATATTGACTTTCCTTACCAGAAAACAACTCTTGCTCGTAGGACCAGAAACTGCATGTCATTCAACTCCGTTTAGGACTGGGAAACAAATGCTACCTCTCCTTACAAGAAACACACTCTGCTTTTGAGAAAAGAGCACTCTTCTACTCTCCTGTGTTTCCTATAGGGCCAGAACAGTGAGCTTGCTCAGAAAAAATGAACTGTGCTTCCTACACACACGGGCCATATCTAATTCAACTCTGCTTAGGAAACTGACAAGAACAGTAGCTTCTATTCAGTCCAATACACTGTACTTGCTGGGAAGAGACGCGAGTGCTATTGGCACTGTGTATGGCAAAGGGAGCACAATAGTGACTTTCCTTACCAGAAAACAACTCTTGCTCATAGGACCAGAAACTGCATGTCATTCAACTCTGTTTAGGACTGGGAAACAAACGCTAGCTCGCCTTACAAGAAACACGCTCTGCTTTTGAGAGAAGAGCACTCTTCTACTCTCCTGTGTTTCCTATAGGGCCAGAACAGTGAGCTTGCTCACAACAAAAGAACTGTGCTTCCTACACACGCGGGCCATATCTAGTTCAACTCTGCTTAGGAAACTGACAAGAACAGTAGCTTCTATTCAGTCCAATACACTGTACTTGCTGGGAACAGACGCGAGTGCTATTGGCACTGTGTATGGCAATGGGAGCGCAATAGTGACTCTTATTAGCAGAAAACAACTCTTGCTCGTAGGACCAGAAACTGCATGTCATTCAACTCCGTTTAGGACTGGGAAACAAACCCTAGCTCCTTTACAAGAAACACACTCTGCTATTGAGAAATGAGCACTCTTCTACTCTCCTGTGTTTCCTATAGGGCCAGAACAGTGAGCTTGCTCAGAACAAAAGAACTGTGCTTCCTACACACACGGGCCATATCTAGTTCAACTCTCCTTAGGAAACTGACAAGAACAGTAGCTTCTCTTCAGTCCAATACACTGTACTTGCTGGGAAGAGACGCGAGTGCTATTGGCACTGTGTATGGCAAAGGGAGCACAATAGTGACTCTTCTTAGCAGAAAACAACGCTTGCTCGTAGGACCAGAAACTGCATGTCATTCAACTCCGTTTAGGACTGGGAAACAAATGCTAGCTCGCCTTACAAGAAACTCACTCTGCTTTTGAGAAAAGAACACTCCTCTACTCTCCTGTGTTTCCTATAGGGCCAGAACAGTGTGCTTGCTCAGAACAAAAGAACTGTGCTTCCTACACACACGGGCCATACCTACTTCAGCTCTGCAAAAGAAACTGATCAGAACAGTAGCTTCTCTTCAGTCCAATACAATGTACTTGCTGGGAACTGAGGCGAGTGCTATTTCCACTGTGTATGGCAAAGGGAGCACAATAGTGACTTTCCTTACCAGAAAACAACTCTTGCTCATAGGACCAGAAACTGCATAAGATTCAACTCCGTTTAGGACTGGGAAACAAACGCTAGCTCGCCTTACAAGAAACACGCTCTGCTTTTGAGAAAAGAGCACTCTTCTACTCTCCTGTGTTTCCTATAGGGCCAGAACAGTGAGCTTGCTCAGAACAAAAGAACTGTGGTTCCTACACACACGGGCCATATCTAGTTCAACTCTGCTTAGGAAACTGACAAGAACAGTAGCTTCTCTTCAGTCCAATACACTGTACTTGCTGGGAACAGACGCGAGTGCTATTTCCACTGTGTATGGCAAAGGGAGCACAATATTGACCTTCCTTACCAGAAAACAACTCTTGCTCGTAGGACCAGAAAATGCATGTCATTCAACTCCGTTTAGGACTGGGAAACAAATGCTACCTCTCCTTAAAAGAAACACACTCTGCTTTTGAGAAAAGATCACTCTTCTACTCTCCTGTGTTTCCTATAGGGCCAGAACAGTGAGCTTGCTCAGAAAAAATGAACTGTGCTTCCTACACACGCGGGCCATATCTAGTTCAACTCTGCTTAGGAAACTGACAAGAACAGTAGCTTCTCTTCAGTCCAATACACTGTACTTGCTGGGAACAGACGCGAGTGCTATTGGCACTGTGTATGGCAATGGGAGCGCAATTGTGACTCTTCTTAGCAGAAAACAACTCTTGCTCGTAGGACCAGAAACTGCATGGGATTCAACTCCGTTTAGGACTGGGAAACAAACCCTAGCTCCCTTACAAGAAACACACTCTGCTTTTGAGAAAAGAGCACTCATCTACTCTCCTGTGTTTCGTATAGGGCCAGAACAGTGAGCTTGCTCAGAACAAAAGAACTGTGCTTCCTACACACACGGGCCATATCTAGTTCAACTCTGCTTAGGAAACTGACAAGAACAGTAGCTTCTCTTCAGTCCAATACACTGTACTTGCTGGGAAGAGACTCGAGTGCTATTGGCACTGTTTATGGCAAAGGGAGCGCAATAGTGACTCTTCTTAGCAGAAAACAACTCTTGCTCGTAGGACCAGAAACTGCATGTCATTCAACTCCGTTTAGGACTGGGAAACAAACGCTAGCTCGCCTTACAAGAAACTCACTCTGCTTTTGAGAAAAGAGCACTCCTCTACTTTCCTGTGTTTCCTATAAGGCCAGAACAGTGTGCTTGCTCAGAACAAAAGAACTGTGCTTCCTACACACACGGGCCATACCTACTTCAGCTCTGCAAAAGAAACTATTCAGAACAGTAGCTTCTCTTCAGTCCAATACACTGTCCTTGCTGGGAACAGACCTGAGTTCTATTTCCACTGTGTATGGCAAAGGGAGCGCAATATTGACTTTCCTTACCAGAAAACAACTCTTGCTCGTAGGACCAGAAACTGCATGTCATTCAACTCCGTTTAGGACTGGGAAACAAATGCTACCTCTCCTTACAAGAAACACACTCTGCTTTTGAGAAAAGAGCACTCTTCTACTCTCCTGTGTTTCCTATAGGGCCAGAACAGTGAGCTTGCTCAGAAAAAATGAACTGTGCTTCCTACACACACGGGCCATATCTAATTCAACTCTGCTTAGGAAACTGACAAGAACAGTAGCTTCTATTCAGTCCAATACACTGTACTTGCTGGGAACAGACGCGAGTGCTATTTCCACTGTGTATGGCAAAGGGAGCACAATAGTGACTTTCCTTACCAGAAAACAACTCTTGCTCATAGGACCAGAAACTGCATGTCATTCAACTCTGTTTAGGACTGGGAAACAAACGCTAGCTCGCCTTACAAGAAACACGCTCTGCTTTTGAGAGAAGAGCACTCTTCTACTCTCCTGTGTTTCCTATAGGGCCAGAACAGTGAGCTTGCTCAGAACAAAAGAACTGTGCTTCCTACACATGCGGGCCATATCTAGTTCAACTCTGCTTAGGAAACTGACAAGAACAGTAGCTTCTCTTCAGTCCAATACACTGTACTTGCTAGGAACAGACGCGAGTGCTATTGGCACTGTGTATGGCAATGGGAGCGCAATAGTGACTCTTATTAGCAGAAAACAACTCTTGCTCGTAGGACCAGAAACTGCATGTCATTCAACTCCGTTTAGGACTGGGAAACAAATGCTACCTCTCCTTATAAGAAACACACTCTGCTTTTGAGAAAAGAGCACTCCTCTACTTTCCTGTGTTTCCTATAAGGCCAGAACAGTGTGCTTGCTCAGAACAAAAGAACTGTGCTTCCTACACACACGGGCCATACCTACTTCAGCTCTGCAAAAGAAACTGATCAGAACAGTAGCTTCTCTTCAGTCCAATACACTGTCCTTGCTGGGAACAGACCTGAGTTCTATTTCCACTGTGTATGGCAAAGGGAGCGCAATATTGACTTTCCTTACCAGAAAACAACTCTTGCTCGTAGGACCAGAAACTGCATGTCATTCAACTCCGTTTAGGACTGGGAAACAAATGCTACCTCTCCTTACAAGAAACACACTCTGCTTTTGAGAAAAGAGCACTCTTCTACTCTCCTGTGTTTCCTATAGGGCCAGAACAGTGAGCTTGCTCAGAAAAAATGAACTGTGCTTCCTACACACACGGGCCATATCTAATTCAACTCTGCTTAGGAAACTGACAAGAACAGTAGCTTCTATTCAGTCCAATACACTGTACTTGCTGGGAACAGACGCGAGTGCTATTTCCACTGTGTATGGCAAAGGGAGCACAATAGTGACTTTCCTTATCAGAAAACAACTCTTGCTCATAGGACCAGAAACTGCATGTCATTCAACTCTGTTTAGGACTGGGAAACAAACGCTAGCTCGCCTTACAAGAAACACGCTCTGCTTTTGAGAGAAGAGCACTCTTCTACTCTCCTGTGTTTCCTATAGGGCCAGAACAGTGAGCTTGCTCAGAACAAAAGAACTGTGCTTCCTACACACGCGGGCCATATCTAGTTCAACTCTGCTTAGGAAACTGACAAGAACAGTAGATTCTCTTCAGTCCAATACACTGTACTTGCTAGGAAGAGACGCGAGTGCTATTGGCACTGTGTATGGCAATGGGAGCGCAATAGTGACTCTTATTAGCAGAAAACAACTCTTGCTCGTAGGACCAGAAACTGCATGTCATTCAACTCCGTTTAGGACTGGGAAACAAATGCTACCTCTCCTTATAAGAAACACACTCTGCTTTTGAGAAAAGATCACTCTTCTACTCTCCTGTGTTTCCTATAGGGCCAGAACAGTGAGCTTGCTAAGAACAGAAGAACTGTGCTTCCTACACACACGGGCCATATCTAGTTTAACTCTGCTTAGGAAACTGACAAGAATAGTAGCTTCTCTTCAGTCCAATACACTGTACTTGCTGGGAACAGACGTGAGTGCTATTGGCACTGTGTATGGCAATGGGAGTGCAATAGTGACTCTTCTTAGCAGAAAACAACTCTTGCTCGTAGGACCAGAAACTGCGTGGGATTCAACTCCGTTTAGGACTGGGAAACAAACCCTAGCTCCCTTACAAGAAACACACTCTGCTTTTGAGAAAAGAGCACTATTCTACTCTCCTGTGTTTCCTATAGGGCCAGAACAGTGAGCTTGCTCAGAACAAAAGAACTGTGCTTCCTACACACACGGACCATACCTACTTCAGCTCTGCAAAAGAAACTGATCAGAACAGTAGCTTCTCTTCAGTCCAATACACTGTACTTGCTGGGAACAGACCTGAGTGCTATTTCCACTGTGTATGGCAAAGGGAGCGCAATATTGACTTTCCTTACCAGAAAACAACTCTTGCTCGTAGGACCAGAAACTGCATGTCATTCAACTCCGTTTAGGACTGGGAAACAATTGCTACCTCTCCTTACAAGAAACACACTCTGCTTTTGAGAAAAGAGCACTCTTCTACTCTCCTGTGTTTCCTATAGGGCCAGAACAGTGAGCTTGCTCAGAAAAAATGAACTGTGCTTCCTACACACACAGGCCATATCTAGTTCAACTCTGCTTAGGAAACTGACAAGAACAGTAGCTTCTCTTCAGTCCAATACACTGTACTTGCTGGGAACAGACACGAGTCCTATTTCCACTGTGTATGGCAAATGGAGCGCAATATTGACTTTCCTTACCAGAAAACAACTCTTGCTCGTAGGACCAGAAACAGCATGTCATTCAACTCCGTTTAGGACTGGGAAACAAATGCTACCTCTCCTTAAAGGAAACACACTCTGCTTTTGAGCAAAGATCACTCTTGTACTCTCCTGTGTTTCCTATAGTGCCAGAACAGTGAGCTTGCTCAGAAAAAATGAACTGTGCTTCCTACACACACGGGCCATATCTAGTTCAACTCTGCTTAGGAAACTGACAAGAACAGTAGCTTCTCTTCAGTCCAATACACTGTACTTGCTGGGAACAGACGCGAGAGCTATTGGCACTGTGTATGGCAATGGGAGCGCAATAGTGACTCTTCTTAGCAGAAAACAACTCTTGCTCGTAGGACCAGAAACTGCATGTCATTCAACTCCGTTTAGGACTGGTTAAAAAATGCTACCTCTCCTTACAAGAAACACACTCTGCTTTTGAGAAAAGATCACTCTTCTACTCTCCTGTGTTTCCTATAGTGCCAGAACAGTGAGCTTGCTCAAAAAAAAATGAACTGTGCTTCCTACACACACGGGCCATATCTAGTTCAACTCTGCTAAGGAAACTGATCAGAACAGTAGCTTCTCTTCAGTCCAATACACTGTAGTTGCTGGGAACAGACCTGAGTGCTATTTCCACTGTGTATGTCAAGGGAGCGCAATATTGACTTTAATTACCAGAAAACAACTCTTGCTCGTAGGACCAGAAACTGCATGTCATTCAACTCCGTTTAGGACTGGGAAACAAACGCTAGCTCGCCTTACAAGAAACTCACTCTGCTTTTGAGAAAAGATCACTCTTCTACTCTCCTGTGTTTCCTATAGGGCCAGAGCAGTGTGCTTGCTCATAACAAAAGAACTGTGCTTCCTACACACACGGGCCATATCTAGTTCAACTCTGAATAGGAAACTGACAAGAACAGTAGCTTCTCTTCAGTCCAATACACTGTACTTGCTGGGATGAGACGCGAGTGCTATTGGCACTGTGTATGGCAAAGGGAGCACAATAGTGACTCTTCTTAGCAGAAAACAACTCTTGCTCGTAGGACCAGAAACTGCATGTCATTCAACTCCGTTTAGGACTGGGAAACAAACGCTAGCTCGCCTTACAAGAAACTCACTCTGCTTTTGAGAAAAGAGCACTCCTCTACTCTCCTGTGTTTCCTATAGGGCCAGAACAGTGAGCTTGCTCAGAACAAAAGAACTGTGCTTCCTACACACACGGGCCATACCTACTTCAGCTCTGCAAAATAAACTGATCAGAACAGTAGCTTCTCTTCAGTCCAATACACTGTACTTGCTGGGAACAGACCTGAGTGCTATTTCCACTGTGTATGGCAAAAAGAGCGCAATATTGACTTTCCTTACCAGAAAACAACTCTTGCTCATAGGACCAGAAACTGCATGTCATTCAACTCCGTTTAGGACTGGTTAAAAAATGCTACCTCTCCTTACAAGAAACACACTCTGCTTTTGAGAAAAGAGCACTCTTCTACTCTCCTGTGTTTCCTATAGGGCCAGAACAGTGAGCTTGCTCAGAAAAAATGAACTGTGCTTCCTACACACACGGGCCATATCTAGTTCAACTCTGCTTAGGAAACTGACAAGAACAGCAGCTTCTCTTCAGTCCAATACACTGTACTTGCTGGGAACAGACGCGAGTGCTATTTGTACTGTGTATGGCAATGGGAGCGCAATAGTGACTCTTCTTAGCAGAAAACAACTCTTGCTCATAGGACCAGAAACTACATGGGATTCAACTCCGTTTAGGTCTGGGAAACAAACGCTAGCTCGCCTTACAAGAAACACACTCTGCTTTGAGAAAAGAGCACTCTTCTACTCTCCTGTGTTTCCTATAGGGCCAGAACAGTGAGCTTGCTCAGAACAAAAGAACTGTGCTTCCTACACACGGCCATATCTAGTTCAACTCTGCTTAGGAAACTGACAAGAACAGTAGCTTCTCTTCAGTCCAATACACTGTACTTGCTGGGAAGAGACGCGAGTGCTATTGGCACTGTGTATGGCAAAGGGAGCGCAATAGTGACTCTTCTTAGCAGAAAACAATTCTTGCTCGTAGGACCAGAAACTGCATGTCATTCAACTCCGTTTAGGACTGGGAAACAAACGCTAGCTAGCCTTACAAGAAACTCACTCTGCTTTTGAGAAAAGAGCACTCCTCTACTCTCCTGTGTTTCCTATAGGGCCAGAACAGTGAGCTTGCTCAGAACAAAAGAACTGTGCTTCCTACACACACGGGCCATATCTAGTTCAACTCTGCTAAGGAAACTGATCAGAACAGTAGCTTCTCTTCAGTCCAATACGCTGTAGTTGCTGGGAACAGACCTGAGTGCTATTTCCACTGTGTATGGCAAAGGGAGCACAATATTGACTTTAATGACCAGAAAACAACTCTTGCTCGTAGGACCAGAAACTGCATGTCATTCAACTCCGTTTAGGACTGGGAAACAAACGCTAGATAGCCTTACAAGAAACTCACTCTGCTTTTGAGAAAAGAGCACTCCTCTACTCTCCTGTGTTTCCTATAGGGCCAGAACAGTGTGCTTGCTCAGAACAAAAGAACTGTGCTTCCTACACACACGGGCCATACCTACTTCAGCTCTGCATAAGAAACTGATAAGAACAGTAGCTTCTCTTCAGTCCAATACACTGTACTTGCTGGGAACAGACCTGAGTGCTATTTGCACTGTGTATGGCAATGGGAGCGCAATAGTGACTCTTCTTAGCAGAAAACAACTCTTGCTCATACGACCAGAAACTGCATGGGATTCAACTCCGTTTAGGACTGGGAAACAAACGCTAGCTCGCCTTACAAGAAACACACTCTGCTTTTGAGAAAAGAGCACTCTTCTACTCTCCTGTGTTTCCTATAGGGCCAGAACAGTGAGCTTGCTCACAACAAAGAACTGTGCTTCCTACACACTCGGGCCATATCTAGTTCAACTCTGCTTAGGAAACTGACAACAACAGTAGCTTCTCTTCAGTCCAATACACTGTACTTGCTGGGAACAGACCTGAGTTGTATTGGCACTGTGTATGGCAATGGGAGCGCAATAGTGACTCTTCTTAGCAGAAAACAACTCTTGTTCATAGGCCAGAAACTGCATGGGATTCAACTCCGTTTAGGTCTGGGAAACAAACGCTAGCTCACCTTACAAGAAACACACTCTGCTTTTGAGAAAAGAGCACTCCTCTACTCTCCTGTGTTTCCTATAGGGCCAGAACAGTGAGCTTGCTCAGAACAAAAGAACTGTGCTTCCTACACACACAGGCCATATCTAGTTCAACTCTGCTTAGGAAACTGACAACAACAGTAGCTTCTCTTCAGTCCAATACACTGTACTTGCTGGGAAGAGACGCGAGTGCTATTGGCACTGTGTATGGCAAAGGGAGCGCAATAGTGACTCTTCTTAGCAGAAAACAACTCTTGCTCGTAGGACCAGAAACTGCATGTCATTCAACTCCGTTTAGGACTGGGAAACAAACGCTAGCTAGCCTTACAAGAAACTCACTCTGCTTTTGAGAAAAGAGCACTCCTCTACTCTCCTGTGTTTCCTATAGGGCCAGAACAGTGAGCTTGCTCAGAAAAAATGAACTGTGCTTCCTACACACACGGGCCATATCTAGTTCAACTCTGCTTAGGAAACTGACAAGAACAGTAGCTTCTCTCAGTCCAATACACTGTACTTGCTGGGAACCGACTCGAGTGCTATTTGCACTGTGTATGGCAATGGGAGCGCAATAGTGACTCTTCTTAGCAGAAAACAACTCTTGTTCGTAGGACCAGAAACTGCATGGGATTCAACTCCGTTTAGGACTGGGAAACAAACGCTAGCTCGCCTTACAAGAAACACACTCTGCTTTTGAGAAAAGAGCACTCCACTACTCTCCTGTGTTTCCTATAGGGCCAGAACAGTGAGCTTGCTCAGAACATAAGAACTGTGCTTCCTACACACACGGGCCATATCTAGGTCAACTCTGCTTAGGAAACTGTCAAGAACAGTAGCTTCTTTCAGTCCAATACACTGTCGTTGCTGGAAACAAACCTGAGTGCTATTTCCACTGTGTATGGCAAAGGGAGCGCAATATTGACTTTAATGACCAGAAAACAACTCTTGCTCGTAGGACCAGAAGCTGCATGTCATTCAACTCCGTTTAGGACTGGGAAACAAACGCTAGCTCGCCTTACAAGAAACACACTCTGCTTTTGAGAAAAGAGCACTCTTCTACTCTCCTGTGTTTCCTATAGGGCCAGAACAGTGAGCTTGCTCACAACAAAAGAACTGTGCTTCCTACACACACGGGCCATATCTAGTTCAACTCTGCTTAGGAAACTGACAAGAACAGTAGCTTCTCTTCAGTCCAATACACTGTACTTGCTGGGAACAGACGCGAGTGCTATTGGCACTGTGTATGGCAAAGGGAGCGCAATAGTGACTTTCCTTACCAGAAAACAACTCTTGCTCGTAGGAGCAGAAACTGCATGGGATTCAACTCCATCTAGGACTGGGAAACAAACGCTAGCTCGCCTTACAAGAAACACACTCTGCTTTTGAGAAAAGAGCACTCTTCTACTCCCTTGTGTTTCCTATAGGGCCAGAACAGTGAGCTTGCTCAGAACAAAAGAACTGTGCTTCCTACACACACGGGCCATATCTAGTTCAACTCTGCTTAGGAAACTGACAAGAACAGTAGCTTCTCTCAGTCCAATACACTGTACTTGCTGGGAACAGACCTGAGTTCTATTTCCACTGTGTATGGCAAAGGGAGCGCAATATTGACTTTTCTTACCAGAAAACAACTCTTGCTCGTAGGACCAGAAACTGCATGTCATTCAACTCCGTTTAGGACTGGGAAACAAATGCTACCTCTCCTTACAAGAAACACACTCTGCTTTTGAGAAAAGAGCACTCTTCTACTCTCCTGTGTTTCCTATAGGGCCAGAACAGTGAGCTTGCTCAGAAAAAATGAACTGTGCTTCCTACACACACGGGCCATATCTAATTCAACTCTGCTTAGGAAACTGACAAGAACAGTAGCTTCTATTCAGTCCAATACACTGTACTTGCTGGGAACAGACGCGAGTGCTATTTCCACTGTGTATGGCAAAGGGAGCACAATAGTGACTTTCCTTACCAGAAAACAACTCTTGCTCATAGGACCAGAAACTGCATGTCATTCAACTCTGTTTAGGACTGGGAAACAAACGCTAGCTCGCCTTACAAGAAACACGCTCTGCTTTTGAGAGAAGAGCACTCTTCTACTCTCCTGTGTTTCCTATAGGGCCAGAACAGTGAGCTTGCTCAGAACAAAAGAACTGTGCTTCCTACACACGCGGGCCATATCTAGTTCAACTCTGCTTAGGAAACTGACAAGAACAGTAGCTTCTCTTCAGTCCAATACACTGTACTTGCTAGGAACAGACGCGAGTGCTATTGGCACTGTGTATGGCAATGGGAGCGCAATAGTGACTCTTATTAGCAGAAAACAACTCTTGCTCGTAGGACCAGAAACTGCATGTCATTCAACTCCGTTTAGGACTGGGAAACAAATGCTACCTCTCCTTATAAGAAACACACTCTGCTTTTGAGAAAAGAGCACTCCTCTACTTTCCTGTGTTTCCTATAAGGCCAGAACAGTGTGCTTGCTCAGAACAAAAGAACTGTGCTTCCTACACACACGGGCCATACCTACTTCAGCTCTGCAAAAGAAACTGATCAGAACAGTAGCTTCTCTTCAGTCCAATACACTGTCCTTGCTGGGAACAGACCTGAGTTCTATTTCCACTGTGTATGGCAAAGGGAGCGCAATATTGACTTTCCTTACCAGAAAACAACTCTTGCTCGTAGGACCAGAAACTGCATGTCATTCAACTCCGTTTAGGACTGGGAAACAAATGCTACCTCTCCTTACAAGAAACACACTCTGCTTTTGAGAAAAGAGCACTCTTCTACTCTCCTGTGTTTCCTATAGGGCCAGAACAGTGAGCTTGCTCAGAAAAAATGAACTGTGCTTCCTACACACACGGGCCATATCTAATTCAACTCTGCTTAGGAAACTGACAAGAACAGTAGCTTCTATTCAGTCCAATACACTGTACTTGCTGGGAACAGACGCGAGTGCTATTTCCACTGTGTATGGCAAAGGGAGCACAATAGTGACTTTCCTTATCAGAAAACAACTCTTGCTCATAGGACCAGAAACTGCATGTCATTCAACTCTGTTTAGGACTGGGAAACAAACGCTAGCTCGCCTTACAAGAAACACGCTCTGCTTTTGAGAGAAGAGCACTCTTCTACTCTCCTGTGTTTCCTATAGGGCCAGAACAGTGAGCTTGCTCAGAACAAAAGAACTGTGCTTCCTACACACGCGGGCCATATCTAGTTCAACTCTGCTTAGGAAACTGACAAGAACAGTAGCTTCTCTTCAGTCCAATACACTGTACTTGCTAGGAACAGACGCGAGTGCTATTGGCACTGTGTATGGCAATGGGAGCGCAATAGTGACTCTTATTAGCAGAAAACAACTCTTGCTCGTAGGACCAGAAACTGCATGTCATTCAACTCCGTTTAGGACTGGGAAACAAATGCTACCTCTCCTTATAAGAAACACACTCTGCTTTTGAGAAAAGATCACTCTTCTACTCTCCTGTGTTTCCTATAGGGCCAGAACAGTGAGCTTGCTAAGAACAGAAGAACTGTGCTTCCTACACACACGGGCCATATCTAGTTTAACTCTGCTTAGGAAACTGACAAGAATAGTAGCTTCTCTTCAGTCCAATACACTGTACTTGCTGGGAACAGACGTGAGTGCTATTGGCACTGTGTATGGCAATGGGAGTGCAATAGTGACTCTTCTTAGCAGAAAACAACTCTTGCTCGTAGGACCAGAAACTGCGTGGGATTCAACTCCGTTTAGGACTGGGAAACAAACCCTAGCTCCCTTACAAGAAACACACTCTGCTTTTGAGAAAAGAGCACTATTCTACTCTCCTGTGTTTCCTATAGGGCCAGAACAGTGAGCTTGCTCAGAACAAAAGAACTGTGCTTCCTACACACACGGACCATACCTACTTCAGCTCTGCAAAAGAAACTGATCAGAACAGTAGCTTCTCTTCAGTCCAATACACTGTACTTGCTGGGAACAGACCTGAGTGCTATTTCCACTGTGTATGGCAAAGGGAGCGCAATATTGACTTTCCTTTCCAGAAAACAACTCTTGCTCGTAGGACCAGAAACTGCATGTCATTCAACTCCGTTTAGGACTGGGAAACAAATGCTACCTCTCCTTACAAGAAACACACTCTGCTTTTGAGAAAAGAGCACTCTTCTACTCTCCTGTGTTTCCTATAGGGCCAGAACAGTGAGCTTGCTCAGAAAAAATGAACTGTGCTTCCTACACACACAGGCCATATCTAGTTCAACTCTGCTTAGGAAACTGACAAGAACAGTAGCTTCTCTTCAGTCCAATACACTGTACTTGCTGGGAACAGACACGAGTGCTATTTCCACTGTGTATGGCAAATGGAGCGCAATATTGACTTTCCTTACCAGAAAACAACTCTTGCTCGTAGGACCAGAAACAGCATGTCATTCAACTCCGTTTAGGACTGGGAAACAAATGCTACCTCTCCTTAAAGGAAACACACTCTGCTTTTGAGCAAAGATCACTCTTGTACTCTCCTGTGTTTCCTATAGTGCCAGAACAGTGAGCTTGCTCAGAAAAAATGAACTGTGCTTCCTACACACACGGGCCATATCTAGTTCAACTCTGCTTAGGAAACTGACAAGAACAGTAGCTTCTCTTCAGTCCAATACACTGTACTTGCTGGGAACAGACGCGAGAGCTATTGGCACTGTGTATAGCAATGGGAGCGCAATAGTGACTCTTCTTAGCAGAAAACAACTCTTGCTCGTAGGACCAGAAACTGCATGTCATTCAACTCCGTTTAGGACTGGTTAAAAAATGCTACCTCTCCTTACAAGAAACACACTCTGCTTTTGAGAAAAGATCACTCTTCTACTCTCCTGTGTTTCCTATAGTGCCAGAACAGTGAGCTTGCTCAAAAAAAAATGAACTGTGCTTCCTACACACACGGGCCATATCTAGTTCAACTCTGCTAAGGAAACTGATCAGAACAGTAGCTTCTCTTCAGTCCAATACACTGTAGTTGCTGGGAACAGACCTGAGTGCTATTTCCACTGTGTATGTCAAGGGAGCGCAATATTGACTTTAATTACCAGAAAACAACTCTTGCTCGTAGGACCAGAAACTGCATGTCATTCAACTCCGTTTAGGACTGGGAAACAAACGCTAGCTCGCCTTACAAGAAACTCACTCTGCTTTTGAGAAAAGATCACTCTTCTACTCTCCTGTGTTTCCTATAAGGCCAGAGCAGTGTGCTTGCTCATAACAAAAGAACTGTGCTTCCTACACACACGGGCCATATCTAGTTCAACTCTGAATAGGAAACTGACAAGAACAGTAGCTTCTCTTCAGTCCAATACACTGTACTTGCTGGGATGAGACGCGAGTGCTATTGGCACTGTGTATGGCAAAGGGAGCGCAATAGTGACTCTTCTTAGCAGAAAACAACTCTTGCTCGTAGGACCAGAAACTGCATGTCATTCAACTCCGTTTAGGACTGGGAAACAAACGCTAGCTCGCCTTACAAGAAACTCACTCTGCTTTTGAGAAAAGAGCACTCCTCTACTCTCCTGTGTTTCCTATAGGGCCAGAACAGTGAGCTTGCTCAGAACAAAAGAACTGTGCTTCCTACACACACGGGCCATACCTACTTCAGCTCTGCAAAATAAACTGATCAGAACAGTAGCTTCTCTTCAGTCCAATACACTGTACTTGCTGGGAACAGACCTGAGTGCTATTTCCACTGTGTATGGCAAAAAGAGCGCAATATTGACTTTCCTTACCAGAAAACAACTCTTGCTCATAGGACCAGAAACTGCATGTCATTCAACTCCGTTTAGGACTGGTTAAAAAATGCTACCTCTCCTTACAAGAAACACACTCTGCTTTTGAGAAAAGAGCACTCTTCTACTCTCCTGTGTTTCCTATAGGGCCAGAACAGTGAGCTTGCTCAGAAAAAATGAACTGTGCTTCCTACACACACGGGCCATATCTAGTTCAACTCTGCTTAGGAAACTGACAAGAACAGCAGCTTCTCTTCAGTCCAATACACTGTACTTGCTGGGAACAGACGCGAGTGCTATTTGTACTGTGTATGGCAATGGGAGCGCAATAGTGACTCTTCTTAGCAGAAAACAACTCTTGCTCATAGGACCAGAAACTACATGGGATTCAACTCCGTTTAGGTCTGGGAAACAAACGCTAGCTCGCCTTACAAGAAACACACTCTGCTTTGAGAAAAGAGCACTCTTCTACTCTCCTGTGTTTCCTATAGGGCCAGAACAGTGAGCTTGCTCAGAACAAAAGAACTGTGCTTCCTACACGCACGGGCCATATCTAGTTCAACTCTGCTTAGGAAACTGACAAGAACAGTAGCTTCTCTCAGTCCAATACACTGTACTTGCTGGGAACCGACTCGAGTGCTATTTGCACTGTGTATGGCAATGGGAGCGCAATAGTGACTCTTCTTAGCAGAAAACAACTCTTGTTCCTAGGACCAGAAACTGCTTGAGATTCAACTCCGTTTAAAACTGGGAAACAAACGCTAGCTCGCCTTACAAAAAACACACTCTGCTTTTGAGAAAAGAGCACTCCTCTACTCTCCTGTGTTTCCTATAGGGCCAGAACAATGAGCTTGCTCAGAACAAAAGAACTGTGCTTCCTACACACGGCCATATCTAGTTCAACTCTGCTTAGGAAACTGACAAGAACAGTAGCTTCTCTTCAGTCCAATACACTGTACTTGCTGGGAAGAGACGCGAGTGCTATTGGCACTGTGTATGGCAAAGGGAGCGCAATAGTGACTCTTCTTAGCAGAAAACAATTCTTGCTCGTAGGACCAGAAACTGCATGTCATTCAACTCCGTTTAGGACTGGGAAACAAACGCTAGCTAGCCTTACAAGAAACTCACTCTGCTTTTGAGAAAAGAGCACTCCTCTACTCTCCTGTGTTTCCTATAGGGCCAGAACAGTGAGCTTGCTCAGAACAAAAGAACTGTGCTTCCTACACACACGGGCCATATCTAGTTCAACTCTGCTAAGGAAACTGATCAGAACAGTAGCTTCTCTTCAGTCCAATACGCTGTAGTTGCTGGGAACAGACCTGAGTGCTATTTCCACTGTGTATGGCAAAGGGAGCACAATATTGACTTTAATGACCAGAAAACAACTCTTGCTCGTAGGACCAGAAACTGCATGTCATTCAACTCCGTTTAGGACTGGGAAACAAACGCTAGATAGCCTTACAAGAAACTCACTCTGCTTTTGAGAAAAGAGCACTCCTCTACTCTCCTGTGTTTCCTATAGGGCCAGAACAGTGTGCTTGCTCAGAACAAAAGAACTGTGCTTCCTACACACACGGGCCATACCTACTTCAGCTCTGCATAAGAAACTGATAAGAACAGTAGCTTCTCTTCAGTCCAATACACTGTACTTGCTGGGAACAGACCTGAGTGCTATTTGCACTGTGTATGGCAATGGGAGCGCAATAGTGACTCTTCTTAGCAGAAAACAACTCTTGCTCATACGACCAGAAACTGCATGGGATTCAACTCCGTTTAGGACTGGGAAACAAACGCTAGCTCGCCTTACAAGAAACACACTCTGCTTTTGAGAAAAGAGCACTCTTCTACTCTCCTGTGTTTCCTATAGGGCCAGAACAGTGAGCTTGCTCACAACAAAGAACTGTGCTTCCTACACACTCGGGCCATATCTAGTTCAACTCTGCTTAGGAAACTGACAACAACAGTAGCTTCTCTTCAGTCCAATACACTGTACTTGCTGGGAACAGACCTGAGTTGTATTGGCACTGTGTATGGCAATGGGAGCGCAATAGTGACTCTTCTTAGCAGAAAACAACTCTTGTTCATAGGCCAGAAACTGCATGGGATTCAACTCCGTTTAGGTCTGGGAAACAAACGCTAGCTCACCTTACAAGAAACACACTCTGCTTTTGAGAAAAGAGCACTCCTCTACTCTCCTGTGTTTCCTATAGGGCCAGAACAGTGAGCTTGCTCAGAACAAAAGAACTGTGCTTCCTACACACACAGGCCATATCTAGTTCAACTCTGCTTAGGAAACTGACAACAACAGTAGCTTCTCTTCAGTCCAATACACTGTACTTGCTGGGAAGAGACGCGAGTGCTATTGGCACTGTGTATGGCAAAGGGAGCGCAATAGTGACTCTTCTTAGCAGAAAACAACTCTTGCTCGTAGGACCAGAAACTGCATGTCATTCAACTCCGTTTAGGACTGGGAAACAAACGCTAGCTAGCCTTACAAGAAACTCACTCTGCTTTTGAGAAAAGAGCACTCCTCTACTCTCCTGTGTTTCCTATAGGGCCAGAACAGTGAGCTTGCTCAGAAAAAATGAACTGTGCTTCCTACACACACGGGCCATATCTAGTTCAACTCTGCTTAGGAAACTGACAAGAACAGTAGCTTCTCTCAGTCCAATACACTGTACTTGCTGGGAACCGACTCGAGTGCTATTTGCACTGTGTATGGCAATGGGAGCGCAATAGTGACTCTTCTTAGCAGAAAACAACTCTTGTTCGTAGGACCAGAAACTGCATGGGATTCAACTCCGTTTAGGACTGGGAAACAAACGCTAGCTCGCCTTACAAGAAACACACTCTGCTTTTGAGAAAAGAGCACTCCACTACTCTCCTGTGTTTCCTATAGGGCCAGAACAGTGAGCTTGCTCAGAACATAAGAACTGTGCTTCCTACACACACGGGCCATATCTAGGTCAACTCTGCTTAGGAAACTGTCAAGAACAGTAGCTTCTTTCAGTCCAATACACTGTCGTTGCTGGAAACAAACCTGAGTGCTATTTCCACTGTGTATGGCAAAGGGAGCGCAATATTGACTTTAATGACCAGAAAACAACTCTTGCTCGTAGGACCAGAAGCTGCATGTCATTCAACTCCGTTTAGGACTGGGAAACAAACGCTAGCTCGCCTTACAAGAAACACACTCTGCTTTTGAGAAAAGAGCACTCTTCTACTCTCCTGTGTTTCCTATAGGGCCAGAACAGTGAGCTTGCTCACAACAAAAGAACTGTGCTTCCTACACACACGGGCCATATCTAGTTCAACTCTGCTTAGGAAACTGACAAGAACAGTATCTTCTCTTCAGTCCAATACACTGTACTTGCTGGGAACAGACGCGAGTGTATTGGCACTGTGTATGGCAAAGGGAGCGCAATAGTGACTTTCCTTACCAGAAAACAACTCTTGCTCGTAGGAGCAGAAACTGCATGGGATTCAACTCCATCTAGGACTGGGAAACAAACGCTAGCTCGCCTTACAAGAAACACACTCTGCTTTTGAGAAAAGAGCACTCTTCTACTCCCTTGTGTTTCCTATAGGGCCAGAACAGTGAGCTTGCTCAGAACAAAAGAACTGTGCTTCCTACACACACGGGCCATATCTAGTTCAACTCTGCTTAGGAAACTGACAAGAACAGTAGCTTCTCTCAGTCCAATACACTGTACTTGCTGGGAACAGACCTGAGTGCTATTTCCACTGTGTATGGCAAAGGGAGCGCAATATTGACTTTAATGACCAGAAAACAACTCTTGCTCATAGGACCAGAAGCTGCATGTCATTCAACTCCGTTTAGGACTGGGAAACAAACGCTAGCTCGCCTTACAAGAAACTCACTCTTCTTTTGAGAAAAGAGCACTCTTCTACTCTCCTGTGTTTCCTATAGGGCGCGAACAGTGAGCTTGCTCAGAACAAAAGAACTGTGCTTCCTACACACACGGGCCATACCTACTTCAGCTCTGCAAAAGAAACTGATCAGAACAGTAGCTTCTCTTCAGTCCAATACACTGTACTTGCTGGGAACAGACACGAGTGCTATTGGCACTGTGTATGGCAATTGGAGCGCAATAGTGACTCTTCTTAGCAGAAAACAACTCTTGCTCATAGGACCAGAAACTGCATAAGATTCAACTCCGTTTAGGACTGGGAAACAAACGCTAGCTCGCCTTACAAGAAACTCACTCTGCTTTTGAGAAAAGAGCACTCCTCTACTCTCCTGTGTTTCCTATAGGGCCAGAACAGTGTGCTTGCTCAGAACAAAAGAACTGTGCTTCCTACACACACGGGCCATACCTACTTCAGCTCTGCAAAAGAAACTGATCAGAACAGTAGCTTCTCTTCAGTCCAATACACTGTACTTGCTGGGAACAGACCTGAGTGCTATTTCCACAGTGGGTGGCAAAGGGAGCGCAATATTGACTTTCCTTACCAGAAAACAACTCTTGCTCATAGGACCAGAAACTGCATGTCATTCAACTCCGTTTAGGACTGGGAAACAAATGCTACCTCTCCTTACAATTAACAAACTGTGCTTTTGAGAAAAGAGCACTCTTCTACTCTCCTGTGTTTCCTATAGGGCCAGAACAGTGAGCTTGCTCAGAAAAAATGAACTGTGCTTCCTACACACACGGGCCATATCTAGTTCAACTCTGCTTAGGAAACTGACAAGAACAGTAGCTTCTCTTCAGTCCAATACACTGTACTTGCTGGGAACAGACGCGAGTGCTATTTGCACTGTGTATGGCAATGGGAGCGCAATAGTGACTCTTCTTAGCATAAAACAACTCTTGTTCATAGGCCAGAAACTGCATGGGATACAACTCCGTTTAGGTCTGGGAAACAAACGCTAGCTCGCCTTACAAGAAACACACTCTGATTTGAGAAAAGAGCACTCCTCTACTCTCCTGTGTTTCCTATAGGGCCAGAACAGTGAGCTTGCTCAGAACAAAAGAACTGTGCTTCCTACACACACGGGCCATATCTAGTTCAACTCTGCTAAGGAAACTGATCAGAACAGTAGCTTCTCTTCAGTCCAATACACTGTAGTTGCTGGGAACAGACCTGAGTGCTATTTCCACTGTGTATGGCAAAGGGAGCGCAATATTGACTTTAATGACCAGAAAACAACTCTTGCTCGTAGGACCAGAAACTGCACGGGATTCAACTCCGTTTAGGACTGGGAAACAAACGCTAGCTCGCCTTACAAGAAACTCACTCTGCTTTTGAGAAAAGATCACTCTTCTACTCTCCTGTGTTTCCTATAGGGCCAGAGCAGTGTGCTTGCTCATAACAAAAGAACTGTGCTTCCTACACACACGGGCCATATCTAGTTCAACTCTGAATAGGAAACTGACAAGAACAGTAGCTTCTCTTCAGTCCAATACACTGTACTTGCTAGGAACAGACGCGAGTGCTATTGGCACTGTGTATGGCAATGGGAGCGCAATAGTGACTCTTATTAGCAGAAAACAACTCTTGCTCGTAGGACCAGAAACTGCATGTCATTCAACTCCGTTTAGGACTGGGAAACAAATGCTACCTCTCCTTATAAGAAACACACTCTGCTTTTGAGAAAAGAGCACTCCTCTACTTTCCTGTGTTTCCTATAAGGCCAGAACAGTGTGCTTGCTCAGAACAAAAGAACTGTGCTTCCTACACACACGGGCCATACCTACTTCAGCTCTGCAAAAGAAACTGATCAGAACAGTAGCTTCTCTTCAGTCCAATACACTGTCCTTGCTGGGAACAGACCTGAGTTCTATTTCCACTGTGTATGGCAAAGGGAGCGCAATATTGACTTTCCTTACCAGAAAACAACTCTTGCTCGTAGGACCAGAAAATGCATGTCATTCAACTCCGTTTAGGACTGGGAAACAAATGCTACCTCTCCTTACAAGAAACACACTCTGCTTTTGAGAAAAGAGCACTCTTCTACTCTCCTGTGTTTCCTATAGGGCCAGAACAGTGAGCTTGCTCAGAAAAAATGAACTGTGCTTCCTACACACACGGGCCATATCTAATTCAACTCTGCTTAGGAAACTGACAAGAACAGTAGCTTCTATTCAGTCCAATACACTGTACTTGCTGGGAACAGACGCGAGTGCTATTTCCACTGTGTATGGCAAAGGGAGCACAATAGTGACTTTCCTTATCAGAAAACAACTCTTGCTCATAGGACCAGAAACTGCATGTCATTCAACTCTGTTTAGGACTGGGAAACAAACGCTAGCTCGCCTTACAAGAAACACGCTCTGCTTTTGAGAGAAGAGCACTCTTCTACTCTCCTGTGTTTCCTATAGGGCCAGAACAGTGAGCTTGCTCAGAACAAAAGAACTGTGCTTCCTACACACGCGGGCCATATCTAGTTCAACTCTGCTTAGGAAACTGACAAGAACAGTAGCTTCTCTTCAGTCCAATACACTGTACTTGCTAGGAACAGACGCGAGTGCTATTGGCACTGTGTATGGCAATGGGAGCGCAATAGTGACTCTTATTAGCAGAAAACAACTCTTGCTCGTAGGACCAGAAACTGCATGTCATTCAACTCCGTTTAGGACTGGGAAACAAATGCTACCTCTCCTTATAAGAAACACACTCTGCTTTTGAGAAAAGATCACTCTTCTACTCTCCTGTGTTTCCTATAGGGCCAGAACAGTGAGCTTGCTAAGAACAGAAGAACTGTGCTTCCTACACACACGGGCCATATCTAGTTTAACTCTGCTTAGGAAACTGACAAGAATAGTAGCTTCTCTTCAGTCCAATACACTGTACTTGCTGGGAACAGACGTGAGTGCTATTGGCACTGTGTATGGCAATGGGAGTGCAATAGTGACTCTTCTTAGCAGAAAACAACTCTTGCTCGTAGGACCAGAAACTGCGTGGGATTCAACTCCGTTTAGGACTGGGAAACAAACCCTAGCTCCCTTACAAGAAACACACTCTGCTTTTGAGAAAAGAGCACTATTCTACTCTCCTGTGTTTCCTATAGGGCCAGAACAGTGAGCTTGCTCAGAACAAAAGAACTGTGCTTCCTACACACACGGACCATACCTACTTCAGCTCTGCAAAAGAAACTGATCAGAACAGTAGCTTCTCTTCAGTCCAATACACTGTACTTGCTGGGAACAGACCTGAGTGCTATTTCCACTGTGTATGGCAAAGGGAGCGCAATATTGACTTTCCTTTCCAGAAAACAACTCTTGCTCGTAGGACCAGAAACTGCATGTCATTCAACTCCGTTTAGGACTGGGAAACAAATGCTACCTCTCCTTACAAGAAACACACTCTGCTTTTGAGAAAAGAGCACTCTTCTACTCTCCTGTGTTTCCTATAGGGCCAGAACAGTGAGCTTGCTCAGAAAAAATGAACTGTGCTTCCTACACACACAGGCCATATCTAGTTCAACTCTGCTTAGGAAACTGACAAGAACAGTAGCTTCTCTTCAGTCCAATACACTGTACTTGCTGGGAACAGACACGAGTGCTATTTCCACTGTGTATGGCAAATGGAGCGCAATATTGACTTTCCTTACCAGAAAACAACTCTTGCTCGTAGGACCAGAAACAGCATGTCATTCAACTCCGTTTAGGACTGGGAAACAAATGCTACCTCTCCTTAAAGGAAACACACTCTGCTTTTGAGCAAAGATCACTCTTGTACTCTCCTGTGTTTCCTATAGTGCCAGAACAGTGAGCTTGCTCAGAAAAAATGAACTGTGCTTCCTACACACACGGGCCATATCTAGTTCAACTCTGCTTAGGAAACTGACAAGAACAGTAGCTTCTCTTCAGTCCAATACACTGTACTTGCTGGGAACAGACGCGAGAGCTATTGGCACTGTGTATAGCAATGGGAGCGCAATAGTGACTCTTCTTAGCAGAAAACAACTCTTGCTCGTAGGACCAGAAACTGCATGTCATTCAACTCCGTTTAGGACTGGTTAAAAAATGCTACCTCTCCTTACAAGAAACACACTCTGCTTTTGAGAAAAGATCACTCTTCTACTCTCCTGTGTTTCCTATAGTGCCAGAACAGTGAGCTTGCTCAAAAAAAAATGAACTGTGCTTCCTACACACACGGGCCATATCTAGTTCAACTCTGCTAAGGAAACTGATCAGAACAGTAGCTTCTCTTCAGTCCAATACACTGTAGTTGCTGGGAACAGACCTGAGTGCTATTTCCACTGTGTATGTCAAGGGAGCGCAATATTGACTTTAATTACCAGAAAACAACTCTTGCTCGTAGGACCAGAAACTGCATGTCATTCAACTCCGTTTAGGACTGGGAAACAAACGCTAGCTCGCCTTACAAGAAACTCACTCTGCTTTTGAGAAAAGATCACTCTTCTACTCTCCTGTGTTTCCTATAAGGCCAGAGCAGTGTGCTTGCTCATAACAAAAGAACTGTGCTTCCTACACACACGGGCCATATCTAGTTCAACTCTGAATAGGAAACTGACAAGAACAGTAGCTTCTCTTCAGTCCAATACACTGTACTTGCTGGGATGAGACGCGAGTGCTATTGGCACTGTGTATGGCAAAGGGAGCGCAATAGTGACTCTTCTTAGCAGAAAACAACTCTTGCTCGTAGGACCAGAAACTGCATGTCATTCAACTCCGTTTAGGACTGGGAAACAAACGCTAGCTCGCCTTACAAGAAACTCACTCTGCTTTTGAGAAAAGAGCACTCCTCTACTCTCCTGTGTTTCCTATAGGGCCAGAACAGTGAGCTTGCTCAGAACAAAAGAACTGTGCTTCCTACACACACGGGCCATACCTACTTCAGCTCTGCAAAATAAACTGATCAGAACAGTAGCTTCTCTTCAGTCCAATACACTGTACTTGCTGGGAACAGACCTGAGTGCTATTTCCACTGTGTATGGCAAAGGGAGCGCAATATTGACTTTCCTTACCAGAAAACAACTCTTGCTCATAGGACCAGAAACTGCATGTCATTCAACTCCGTTTAGGACTGGTTAAAAAATGCTACCTCTCCTTACAAGAAACACACTCTGCTTTTGAGAAAAGAGCACTCTTCTACTCTCCTGTGTTTCCTATAGGGCCAGAACAGTGAGCTTGCTCAGAAAAAATGAACTGTGCTTCCTACACACACGGGCCATATCTAGTTCAACTCTGCTTAGGAAACTGACAAGAACAGCAGCTTCTCTTCAGTCCAATACACTGTACTTGCTGGGAACAGACGCGAGTGCTATTTGTACTGTGTATGGCAATGGGAGCGCAATAGTGACTCTTCTTAGCAGAAAACAACTCTTGCTCATAGGACCAGAAACTACATGGGATTCAACTCCGTTTAGGTCTGGGAAACAAACGCTAGCTCGCCTTACAAGAAACACACTCTGCTTTGAGAAAAGAGCACTCTTCTACTCTCCTGTGTTTCCTATAGGGCCAGAACAGTGAGCTTGCTCAGAACAAAAGAACTGTGCTTCCTACACGCACGGGCCATATCTAGTTCAACTCTGCTTAGGAAACTGACAAGAACAGTAGCTTCTCTCAGTCCAATACACTGTACTTGCTGGGAACCGACTCGAGTGCTATTTGCACTGTCTATGGCAATGGGAGCGCAATAGTGACTCTTCTTAGCAGAAAACAACTCTTGTTCCTAGGACCAGAAACTGCTTGAGATTCAACTCCGTTTAAAACTGGGAAACAAACGCTAGCTCGCCTTACAAAAAACACACTCTGCTTTTGAGAAAAGAGCACTCCTCTACTCTCCTGTGTTTCCTATAGGGCCAGAACAATGAGCTTGCTCAGAACAAAAGAACTGTGCTTCCTACACACGGCCATATCTAGTTCAACTCTGCTTAGGAAACTGACAAGAACAGTAGCTTCTCTTCAGTCCAATACACTGTACTTGCTGGGAAGAGACGCGAGTGCTATTGGCACTGTGTATGGCAAAGGGAGCGCAATAGTGACTCTTCTTAGCAGAAAACAATTCTTGCTCGGAGGACCAGAAACTGCATGTCATTCAACTCCGTTTAGGACTGGGAAACAAACGCTAGCTAGCCTTACAAGAAACTCACTCTGCTTTTGAGAAAAGAGCACTCCTCTACTCTCCTGTGTTTCCTATAGGGCCAGAACAGTGAGCTTGCTCAGAACAAAAGAACTGTGCTTCCTACACACACGGGCCATATCTAGTTCAACTCTGCTAAGGAAACTGATCAGAACAGTAGCTTCTCTTCAGTCCAATACGCTGTAGTTGCTGGGAACAGACCTGAGTGCTATTTCCACTGTGTATGGCAAAGGGAGCACAATATTGACTTTAATGAACAGAAAACAACTCTTGCTCGTAGGACCAGAAACTGCATGTCATTCAACTCCGTTTAGGACTGGGAAACAAACGCTAGATAGCCTTACAAGAAACTCACTCTGCTTTTGAGAAAAGAGCACTCCTCTACTCTCCTGTGTTTCCTATAGGGCCAGAACAGTGTGCTTGCTCAGAACAAAAGAACTGTGCTTCCTACACACACGGGCCATACCTACTTCAGCTCTGCAAAAGAAACTGATCAGAACAGTAGCTTCTCTTCAGTCCAATACACTGTACTTGCTGGGAACAGACCTGAGTGCTATTTGCACTGTGTATGGCAATGGGAGCGCAATAGTGACTCTTCTTAGCAGAAAACAACTCTTGCTCATACGACCAGAAACTGCATGGGATTCAACTCCGTTTAGGACTGGGAAACAAACGCTAGCTCGCCTTACAAGAAACACACTCTGCTTTTGAGAAAAGAGCACTCTTCTACTCTCCTGTGTTTCCTATAGGGCCAGAACAGTGAGCTTGCTCACAACAAAGAACTGTGCTTCCTACACACTCGGGCCATATCTAGTTCAACTCTGCTTAGGAAACTGACAACAACAGTAGCTTCTCTTCAGTCCAATACACTGTACTTGCTGGGAACAGACCTGAGTTGTATTGGCACTGTGTATGGCAATGGGAGCGCAATAGTGACTCTTCTTAGCAGAAAACAACTCTTGTTCATAGGCCAGAAACTGCATGGGATTCAACTCCGTTTAGGTCTGGGAAACAAACGCTAGCTCACCTTACAAGAAACACACTCTGCTTTTGAGAAAAGAGCACTCCTCTACTCTCCTGTGTTTCCTATAGGGCCAGAACAGTGAGCTTGCTCAGAACAAAAGAACTGTGCTTCCTACACACACAGGCCATATCTAGTTCAACTCTGCTTAGGAAACTGACAACAACAGTAGCTTCTCTTCAGTCCAATACACTGTACTTGCTGGGAAGAGACGCGAGTGCTATTGGCACTGTGTATGGCAAAGGGAGCGCAATAGTGACTCTTCTTAGCAGAAAACAACTCTTGCTCGTAGGACCAGAAACTGCATGTCATTCAACTCCGTTTAGGACTGGGAAACAAACGCTAGCTAGCCTTACAAGAAACTCACTCTGCTTTTGAGAAAAGAGCACTCCTCTACTCTCCTGTGTTTCCTATAGGGCCAGAACAGTGAGCTTGCTCAGAAAAAATGAACTGTGCTTCCTACACACACGGGCCATATCTAGTTCAACTCTGCTTAGGAAACTGACAAGAACAGTAGCTTCTCTTCAGTCCAATACACTGTACTTGCTGGGAACAGACGCGAGTGCTATTTGCACTGTGTATGGCAATGGGAGCACAATAGTGACTCTTCTTAGCAGAAAACAACTCTTGCTCATACGACCAGAAACTGCATGGGATTCAACTCCGTTTAGGTCTGGGAAACAAACGCTAGCTCGCCTTACAAGAAACACACTCTGCTTTTGAGAAAAGAGCACTTTTCTACTCTCCTGTGTTTCCTATAGGGCCAGAACAGTGAGCTTGCTCACAACAAAAGAACTGTTCTTCCTACACACTCGGGCCACATCTAGTTCAACTCTGCTTAGGAAACTGACAACAACAGTAGCTTCTCTTCAGTCCAATACACTGTACTTGCTGGGAACAGACGCTAGTGCTATTGGCACTGTGTATGGCAATGGGAGCACAATAGTGACTCTTCTTAGAAGAAAACAACTCTTGCTCGTAGGAAAAGAAACTGTATGTCATTCAACTCCGTTTAGGACTGGGAAACAAACTCTAGCTCGCCTTACAAGAATCACACTCTGCTTTTGAGAAAAGAGCCCTCTTCTACTCTCCTGTGTTTCCTATAGGGCCAGAACAGTGAGCTTGCTCACAACAAGAGAACTGTGCTTCCTACACACACGGGCCATATCTAGTTCAACTCTGCTTAGGAAACTGACAAGAACAGTAGCTTCTCTTCAGTCCAATACACTGTACTTGCTGGGAAGAGACGCGAGTGCTATTGGCACTGTGTATGGCAAAGGGAGCGCAATAGTGACTTTCCTTACCAGAAAACAACTCTTGCTCGTAGGAGCAGAAACTGCATGGGATTCAACTCCATCTAGGACTGGGAAACAAACGCTAGCTCGCCTTACAAGAAACACACTCTGCTTTTGAGAAAAGAGCACTCTTCTATTCCCTTGTGTTTCCTATAGGGCCAGAACAGTGAGCTTGCTCAGAACAAAAGAACTGTGCTTCCTACACACACGGGCCATATCTAGTTCAACTCTGCTTAGGAAACTGACAAGAACAGTAGCTTCTCTCAGTCCAATACACTGTACTTGCTGGGAACCGACTCGAGTGCTATTTGCACTGTGTATGGCAATGGGAGCGCAATAGTGACTCTTCTTAGCAGAAAACAACTCTTGTTCGTAGGACCAGAAACTGCATGGGATTCAACTCCGTTTAGGACTGGGAAACAAACGCTAGCTCGCCTTACAAGAAACACACTCTGCTTTTGAGAAAAGAGCACTCCACTACTCTCCTGTGTTTCCTATAGGGCCAGAACAGTGAGCTTGCTCAGAACATAAGAACTGTGCTTCCTACACACACGGGCCATATCTAGGTCAACTCTGCTTAGGAAACTGTCAAGAACAGTAGCTTCTTTCAGTCCAATACACTGTCGTTGCTGGAAACAAACCTGAGTGCTATTTCCACTGTGTATGGCAAAGGGAGCGCAATATTGACTTTAATGACCAGAAAACAACTCTTGCTCGTAGGACCAGAAGCTGCATGTCATTCAACTCCGTTTAGGACTGGGAAACAAACGCTAGCTCGCCTTACAAGAAACACACTCTGCTTTTGAGAAAAGAGCACTCTTCTACTCTCCTGTGTTTCCTATAGGGCCAGAACAGTGAGCTTGCTCACAACAAAAGAACTGTGCTTCCTACACACACGGGCCATATCTAGTTCAACTCTGCTTAGGAAACTGACAAGAACAGTAGCTTCTCTTCAGTCCAATACACTGTACTTGCTGGGAACAGACGCGAGTGCTATTGGCACTGTGTATGGCAAAGGGAGCGCAATAGTGACTTTCCTTACCAGAAAACAACTCTTGCTCGTAGGAGCAGAAACTGCATGGGATTCAACTCCATCTAGGACTGGGAAACAAACGCTAGCTCGCCTTACAAGAAACACACTCTGCTTTTGAGAAAAGAGCACTCTTCTACTCCCTTGTGTTTCCTATAGGGCCAGAACAGTGAGCTTGCTCAGAACAAAAGAACTGTGCTTCCTACACACACGGGCCATATCTAGTTCAACTCTGCTTAGGAAACTGACAAGAACAGTAGCTTCTCTCAGTCCAATACACTGTACTTGCTGGGAACAGACCTGAGTGCTATTTCCACTGTGTATGGCAAAGGGAGCGCAATATTGACTTTAATGACCAGAAAACAACTCTTGCTCGTAGGACCAGAAGCTGCATGTCATTCAACTCCGTTTAGGACTGGGAAACAAACGCTAGCTCGCCTTACAAGAAACTCACTCTTCTTTTGAGAAAAGAGCACTCTTCTACTCTCCTGTGTTTCCTATAGGGCCCGAACAGTGAGCTTGCTCAGAACAAAAGAACTGTGCTTCCTACACACACGGGCCATACCTACTTCAGCTCTGCAAAAGAAACTGATCAGAACAGTAGCTTCTCTTCAGTCCAATACACTGTACTTGCTGGGAACAGACACGAGTGCTATTGGCACTGTGTATGGCAATTGGAGCGCAATAGTGACTCTTCTTAGCAGAAAACAACTCTTGCTCATAGGACCAGAAACTGCATAAGATTCAACTCCGTTTAGGACTGGGAAACAAACGCTAGCTCGCCTTACAAGAAACTCACTCTGCTTTTGAGAAAAGAGCACTCCTCTACTCTCCTGTGTTTCCTATAGGGCCAGAACAGTGTGCTTGCTCAGAACAAAAGAACTGTGCTTCCTACACACACGGGCCATACCTACTTCAGCTCTGCAAAAGAAACTGATCAGAACAGTAGCTTCTCTTCAGTCCAATACACTGTACTTGCTGGGAACAGACCTGAGTGCTATTTCCACAGTATGTGGCAAAGGGAGCGCAATATTGACTTTCCTTACCAGAAAACAACTCTTGCTCATAGGACCAGAAACTGCATGTCATTCAACTCCGTTTAGGACTGGGAAACAAATGCTACCTCTCCTTACAATTAACAAACTGTGCTTTTGAGAAAAGAGCACTCTTCTACTCTCCTGTGTTTCCTATAGGGCCAGAACAGTGAGCTTGCTCAGAAAAAATGAACTGTGCTTCCTACACACACGGGCCATATCTAGTTCAACTCTGCTTAGGAAACTGACAAGAACAGTAGCTTCTCTTCAGTCCAATACACTGTACTTGCTGGGAACAGACGCGAGTGCTATTTGCACTGTGTATGGCAATGGGAGCGCAATAGTGACTCTTCTTAGCAGAAAACAACTCTTGTTCATAGGCCAGAAACTGCATGGGATACAACTCCGTTTAGGTCTGGGAAACAAACGCTAGCTCGCCTTACAAGAAACACACTCTGATTTGAGAAAAGAGCACTCCTCTACTCTCCTGTGTTTCCTATAGGGCCAGAACAGTGAGCTTGCTCAGAACAAAAGAACTGTGCTTCCTACACACACGGGCCATATCTAGTTCAACTCTGCTAAGGAAACTGATCAGAACAGTAGCTTCTCTTCAGTCCAATACACTGTAGTTGCTGGGAACAGACCTGAGTGCTATTTCCACTGTGTATGGCAAAGGGAGCGCAATATTGACTTTAATGACCAGAAAACAACTCTTGCTCGTAGGACCAGAAACTGCACGGGATTCAACTCCGTTTAGGACTGGGAAACAAATGCTAGCTCGCCTTACAAGAAACTCACTCTGCTTTTGAGAAAAGAGCACTCCTCTACTCTCCTGTGTTTCCTATAGGGCCAGAACAGTGTGCTTGCTCAGAACAAAAGAACTGTGCTTCCTACACACACGGGCCATACCTACTTCAGCTTTGCAAAAGAAACTGATCAGAACAGTAGCTTCTCTTCAGTCCAATACACTGTACTTGCTGGGAACAGACCTGAGTGCTATTTGCACTGTGTATGGCAATGGGAGCGCAATAGTGACTCTTCTTAGCAGAAAACAACTCTTGCTCATACGACCAGAAACTGCATGGGATTCAACTCCGTTTAGGACTGGGAAACAAACGCTAGCTCGCCTTACAAGAAACACACTCTGCTTTTGAGAAAAGAGCACTCTTCTACTCTCCTGTGTTTCCTATAGGGCCAGAACAGTGAGCTTGCTCACAACAAAGAACTGTGCTTCCTACACACTCGGGCCATATCTAGTTCAACTCTGCTTAGGAAACTGACAACAACAGTAGCTTCTCTTCAGTCCAATACACTGTACTTGCTGGGAACAGACCTGAGTTGTATTGGCACTGTGTATGGCAATGGGAGCGCAATAGTGACTCTTCTTAGCAGAAAACAACTCTTGTTCATAGGCCAGAAACTGCATGGGATTCAACTCCGTTTAGGTCTGGGAAACAAACGCTAGCTCACCTTACAAGAAACACACTCTGCTTTTGAGAAAAGAGCACTCCTCTACTCTCCTGTGTTTCCTATAGGGCCAGAACAGTGAGCTTGCTCAGAACAAAAGAACTGTGCTTCCTACACACACAGGCCATATCTAGTTCAACTCTGCTTAGGAAACTGACAACAACAGTAGCTTCTCTTCAGTCCAATACACTGTACTTGCTGGGAAGAGACGCGAGTGCTATTGGCACTGTGTATGGCAAAGGGAGCGCAATAGTGACTCTTCTTAGCAGAAAACAACTCTTGCTCGTAGGACCAGAAACTGCATGTCATTCAACTCCGTTTAGGACTGGGAAACAAACGCTAGCTAGCCTTACAAGAAACTCACTCTGCTTTTGAGAAAAGAGCACTCCTCTACTCTCCTGTGTTTCCTATAGGGCCAGAACAGTGAGCTTGCTCAGAAAAAATGAACTGTGCTTCCTACACACACGGGCCATATCTAGTTCAACTCTGCTTAGGAAACTGACAAGAACAGTAGCTTCTCTTCAGTCCAATACACTGTACTTGCTGGGAACAGACGCGAGTGCTATTTGCACTGTGTATGGCAATGGGAGCACAATAGTGACTCTTCTTAGCAGAAAACAACTCTTGCTCATACGACCAGAAACTGCATGGGATTCAACTCCGTTTAGGTCTGGGAAACAAACGCTAGCTCGCCTTACAAGAAACACACTCTGCTTTTGAGAAAAGAGCACTTTTCTACTCTCCTGTGTTTCCTATAGGGCCAGAACAGTGAGCTTGCTCACAACAAAAGAACTGTTCTTCCTACACACTCGGGCCACATCTAGTTCAACTCTGCTTAGGAAACTGACAACAACAGTAGCTTCTCTTCAGTCCAATACACTGTACTTGCTGGGAACAGACGCTAGTGCTATTGGCACTGTGTATGGCAATGGGAGCACAATAGTGACTCTTCTTAGAAGAAAACAACTCTTGCTCGTAGGAAAAGAAACTGTATGTCATTCAACTCCGTTTAGGACTGGGAAACAAACTCTAGCTCGCCTTACAAGAATCACACTCTGCTTTTGAGAAAAGAGCCCTCTTCTACTCTCCTGTGTTTCCTATAGGGCCAGAACAGTGAGCTTGCTCACAACAAGAGAACTGTGCTTCCTACACACACGGGCCATATCTAGTTCAACTCTGCTTAGGAAACTGACAAGAACAGTAGCTTCTCTTCAGTCCAATACACTGTACTTGCTGGGAAGAGACGCGAGTGCTATTGGCACTGTGTATGGCAAAGGGAGCGCAATAGTGACTTTCCTTACCAGAAAACAACTCTTGCTCGTAGGAGCAGAAACTGCATGGGATTCAACTCCATCTAGGACTGGGAAACAAACGCTAGCTCGCCTTACAAGAAACACACTCTGCTTTTGAGAAAAGAGCACTCTTCTATTCCCTAGTGTTTCCTATAGGGCCAGAACAGTGAGCTTGCTCAGAACAAAAGAACTGTGCTTCCTACACACACGGGCCATATCTAGTTCAACTCTGCTTAGGAAACTGACAAGAACAGTAGCTTCTCTCAGTCCAATACACTGTACTTGCTGGGAACCGACTCGAGTGCTATTTGCACTGTGTATGGCAATGGGAGCGCAATAGTGACTCTTCTTAGCAGAAAACAACTCTTGTTCGTAGGACCAGAAACTGCATGGGATTCAACTCCGTTTAGGACTGGGAAACAAACGCTAGCTCGCCTTACAAGAAACACACTCTGCTTTTGAGAAAAGAGCACTCCACTACTCTCCTGTGTTTCCTATAGGGCCAGAACAGTGAGCTTGCTCAGAACATAAGAACTGTGCTTCCTACACACACGGGCCATATCTAGGTCAACTCTGCTTAGGAAACTGTCAAGAACAGTAGCTTCTTTCAGTCCAATACACTGTCGTTGCTGGAAACAAACCTGAGTGCTATTTCCACTGTGTATGGCAAAGGGAGCGCAATATTGACTTTAATGACCAGAAAACAACTCTTGCTCGTAGGACCAGAAGCTGCATGTCATTCAACTCCGTTTAGGACTGGGAAACAAACGCTAGCTCGCCTTACAAGAAACACACTCTGCTTTTGAGAAAAGAGCACTCTTCTACTCTCCTGTGTTTCCTATAGGGCCAGAACAGTGAGCTTGCTCACAACAAAAGAACTGTGCTTCCTACACACACGGGCCATATCTAGTTCAACTCTGCTTAGGAAACTGACAAGAACAGTAGCTTCTCTTCAGTCCAATACACTGTACTTGCTGGGAACAGACGCGAGTGCTATTGGCACTGTGTATGGCAAAGGGAGCGCAATAGTGACTTTCCTTACCAGAAAACAACTCTTGCTCGTAGGAGCAGAAACTGCATGGGATTCAACTCCATCTAGGACTGGGAAACAAACGCTAGCTCGCCTTACAAGAAACACACTCTGCTTTTGAGAAAAGAGCACTCTTCTACTCCCTTGTGTTTCCTATAGGGCCAGAACAGTGAGCTTGCTCAGAACAAAAGAACTGTGCTTCCTACACACACGGGCCATATCTAGTTCAACTCTGCTTAGGAAACTGACAAGAACAGTAGCTTCTCTCAGTCCAATACACTGTACTTGCTGGGAACAGACCTGAGTGCTATTTCCACTGTGTATGGCAAAGGGAGCGCAATATTGACTTTAATGACCAGAAAACAACTCTTGCTCGTAGGACCAGAAGCTGCATGTCATTCAACTCCGTTTAGGACTGGGAAACAAACGCTAGCTCGCCTTACAAGAAACTCACTCTTCTTTTGAGAAAAGAGCACTCTTCTACTCTCCTGTGTTTCCTATAGGGCCCGAACAGTGAGCTTGCTCAGAACAAAAGAACTGTGCTTCCTACACACACGGGCCATACCTACTTCAGCTCTGCAAAAGAAACTGATCAGAACAGTAGCTTCTCTTCAGTCCAATACACTGTACTTGCTGGGAACAGACACGAGTGCTATTGGCACTGTGTATGGCAATTGGAGCGCAATAGTGACTCTTCTTAGCAGAAAACAACTCTTGCTCATAGGACCAGAAACTGCATAAGATTCAACTCCGTTTAGGACTGGGAAACAAACGCTAGCTCGCCTTACAAGAAACTCACTCTGCTTTTGAGAAAAGAGCACTCCTCTACTCTCCTGTGTTTCCTATAGGGCCAGAACAGTGTGCTTGCTCAGAACAAAAGAACTGTGCTTCCTACACACACGGGCCATACCTACTTCAGCTCTGCAAAAGAAACTGATCAGAACAGTAGCTTCTCTTCAGTCCAATACACTGTACTTGCTGGGAACAGACCTGAGTGCTATTTCCACAGTGTGTGGCAAAGGGAGCGCAATATTGACTTTCCTTACCAGAAAACAACTCTTGCTCATAGGACCAGAAACTGCATGTCATTCAACTCTGTTTAGGACTGGGAAACAAATGCTACCTCTCCTTACAATTAACAAACTGTGCTTTTGAGAAAAGAGCACTCTTCTACTCTCCTGTGTTTCCTATAGGGCCAGAACAGTGAGCTTGCTCAGAAAAAATGAACTGTGCTTCCTACACACACGGGCCATATCTAGTTCAACTCTGCTTAGGAAACTGACAAGAACAGTAGCTTCTCTTCAGTCCAATACACTGTACTTGCTGGGAACAGACGCGAGTGCTATTTGCACTGTGTATGGCAATGGGAGCGCAATAGTGACTCTTCTTAGCAGAAAACAACTCTTGTTCATAGGCCAGAAACTGCATGGGATACAACTCCGTTTAGGTCTGGGAAACAAACGCTAGCTCGCCTTACAAGAAACACACTCTGATTTGAGAAAAGAGCACTCCTCTACTCTCCTGTGTTTCCTATAGGGCCAGAACAGTGAGCTTGCTCAGAACAAAAGAACTGTGCTTCCTACACACACGGGCCATATCTAGTTCAACTCTGCTAAGGAAACTGATCAGAACAGTAGCTTCTCTTCAGTCCAATACACTGTAGTTGCTGGGAACAGACCTGAGTGCTATTTCCACTGTGTATGGCAAAGGGAGCGCAATATTGACTTTAATGACCAGAAAACAACTCTTGCTCGTAGGACCAGAAACTGCACGGGATTCAACTCCGTTTAGGACTGGGAAACAAATGCTAGCTCGCCTTACAAGAAACTCACTCTGCTTTTGAGAAAAGAGCACTCCTCTACTCTCCTGTGTTTCCTATAGGGCCAGAACAGTGTGCTTGCTCAGAACAAAAGAACTGTGCTTCCTACACACACGGGCCATACCTACTTCAGCTCTGCAAAAGAAACTGATCAGAAAAGTAGCTTCTCTTCAGTCCAATACACTGTACTTGCTGGGAACAGACCTGAGTGCTATTTCCACTGTGTATGGCAAAGGGAGCGCAATATTGACTTTCCTTACCAGAAAACAACTCTTGCTCGTAGGACCAGAAACTGCATGTCATTCAACTCCGTTTAGGACTGGGAAACAAATGCTACCTCTCCTTACAAGAAACACACTCTGCTTTTGAGAAAAGAGCACTCTTCTTCTCTCCTGTGTTTCCTATAGGGCCAGAACAGTGAGCTTGCTCAGAAAAAATGAACTGTGCTTCCTACACACACGGGCCATATCTAGTTCATCTCTGCTTAGGAAACTGACAAGAACAGTAGCTTCTCTTCAGTCCAATACACTGTACTTGCTGGGAACAGACGCGAGTGCTATTTGCACTGTGTATGGCAATGGGAGCGCAATAGTGACTCTTCTTAGCAGAAAACAACTCTTGCTCATAGGACCAGAAACGGCATGGGATTCAACTCCGTTTAAGTCTGGGAAACAAACGCTAGCTGGCCTTACAAGAAACACACTCTGCTTTTGAGAAAAGAGCACTCTTCTACTCTCCTGTGTTTCCTATAGGGCCAGAACAGTGAGCTTGCTCAGAACAAAAGAACTGTGCTTCCTACACACACGGGCCATATCTAGTTCAACTCTGCTTATAAACTGACAAGAACAGTAGCTTCTCTTCAGTCCAATACACTGTACTTGCTGGGAAGAGACGCGAGTGCTATTGCCACTGTGTATGGCAAAGGGAGCGCAATAGTAACTCTTCTTAGCAGAAAACAACTCTTGCTCGTAGGACCAGAAACTGCATGTCATTCAACTCCGTTTAGGACTGGGAAACAAACGCTAGCTCTCCTTAAAAAAAACTCACTCTGCTTTTGAGAAAAGAGCACTCCTCTACTCTCCTGTTTTTCCTATAGGGCCAGAACAGTGTGCTTGCTCAGAACAAAAGAACTGTGCTTCCTACACACACGGGCCATACCTACTTCAGCTCTGCAAAAGAAACTGATCAGAACAGTAGCTTCTCTTCAGTCCAATACACTGTACTTGCTGGGAACAGACCTGAGTGCTATTTCCACTGTGTATGGCAAAGGGAGCGCAATATTGACTTTCCTTACCAGAAAACAACTCTTGCTCGTAGGACCAGAAACTGCATGTCATCAACTCCGTTTAGGACTGGGAAACAAATGCTACCTCTCCTTACAAGAAACACACTCTGCTTTTGAGAATAGAGCACTCTTCTACTCTCCTGTATTTCCTATAGGGCCAGAACAGTGAGCTTGCTCAGAAATAATGAACTGTGCTTCCTACACACACGGGCCATATCTAGTTCAACTCTGCTTAGAAACTGACAAGAACAGTAGCTTCTCTTCAGTCCAATACACTGTACTTGCTGGGAACAGACACGAGTGCTATTTCCACTGTGTATGGCAAAGGGAGCGCAATATTGGCTTTCCTTACCAGAAAACAACTCTTGCTCATAGGACCAGAAACTGCATGTCATTCCACTCCGTTTAGGACTGGGAAAGAAACGCTAGCTCTCCTTAAAAGAAACTCACTCTGCTTTTGAAAAAGAGCACTCCTCTACTCTCCTGTGTTTCCTATAGGGCCAGAACAGTGAGCTTGCTCAGAACAAAAGAACTGTGCTTCCTACACACACGGGCCATACCTAGTTCAACTCTGCTAAGGAAACTGATCAGAACAGTAGCTTCTCTTCATTCCAATACACTGTAGTTGCTGGGAACAAACCTGAGTGCTATTTCCACTGTGTATGACAAAGGGAGCACAATAGTGACTTTACTTACCAGAAAACAACTCTTGCTCATAGGACCAGAAACTGCATAAGATTCAACTCCATCTAGGACTGGGAAACAAACGCTAGCTCGCCTTACAAGAAACACACTCTGCTTTTGAGAAAAGAGCACTCTTCTACTCCCTTGTGTTTCCTATAGGGCCAGAACAGTGAGCTTGCTCAGAACAAAAGAACTGTGCTTCCTACACACACGGGCCATATCTAGTTCAACTCTGCTTAGGAAACTGACAAGAACAGTAGCTTCTCTCAGTCCAATACACTGTACTTGCTGGGAACAGACCTGAGTGCTATTTCCACTGTGTATGGCAAAGGGAGCGCAATATTGACTTTAATGACCAGAAAACAACTCTTGCTCGTAGGACCAGAAGCTGCATGTCATTCAACTCCGTTTAGGACTGGGAAACAAACGCTAGCTCGCCTTACAAGAAACTCACTCTTCTTTTGAGAAAAGAGCACTCTTCTACTCTCCTGTGTTTCCTATAGGGCCCGAACAGTGAGCTTGCTCAGAACAAAAGAACTGTGCTTCCTACACACACGGGCCATACCTACTTCAGCTCTGCAAAAGAAACTGATCAGAACAGTAGCTTCTCTTCAGTCCAATACACTGTACTTGCTGGGAACAGACACGAGTGCTATTGGCACTGTGTATGGCAATTGGAGCGCAATAGTGACTCTTCTTAGCAGAAAACAACTCTTGCTCATAGGACCAGAAACTGCATAAGATTCAACTCCGTTTAGGACTGGGAAACAAACGCTAGCTCGCCTTACAAGAAACTCACTCTGCTTTTGAGAAAAGAGCACTCCTCTACTCTCCTGTGTTTCCTATAGGGCCAGAACAGTGTGCTTGCTCAGAACAAAAGAACTGTGCTTCCTACACACACGGGCCATACCTACTTCAGCTCTGCAAAAGAAACTGATCAGAACAGTAGCTTCTCTTCAGTCCAATACACTGTACTTGCTGGGAACAGACCTGAGTGCTATTTCCACAGTGTGTGGCAAAGGGAGCGCAATATTGACTTTCCTTACCAGAAAACAACTCTTGCTCATAGGACCAGAAACTGCATGTCATTCAACTCCGTTTAGGACTGGGAAACAAATGCTACCTCTCCTTACAATTAACAAACTGTGCTTTTGAGAAAAGAGCACTCTTCTACTCTCCTGTGTTTCCTATAGGGCCAGAACAGTGAGCTTGCTCAGAAAAAATGAACTGTGCTTCCTACACACACGGGCCATATCTAGTTCAACTCTGCTTAGGAAACTGACAAGAACAGTAGCTTCTCTTCAGTCCAATACACTGTACTTGCTGGGAACAGACGCGAGTGCTATTTGCACTGTGTATGGCAATGGGAGCGCAATAGTGACTCTTCTTAGCAGAAAACAACTCTTGTTCATAGGCCAGAAACTGCATGGGATACAACTCCGTTTAGGTCTGGGAAACAAACGCTAGCTCGCCTTACAAGAAACACACTCTGATTTGAGAAAAGAGCACTCCTCTACTCTCCTGTGTTTCCTATAGGGCCAGAACAGTGAGCTTGCTCAGAACAAAAGAACTGTGCTTCCTACACACACGGGCCATATCTAGTTCAACTCTGCTAAGGAAACTGATCAGAACAGTAGCTTCTCTTCAGTCCAATACACTGTAGTTGCTGGGAACAGACCTGAGTGCTATTTCCACTGTGTATGGCAAAGGGAGCGCAATATTGACTTTAATGACCAGAAAACAACTCTTGCTCGTAGGACCAGAAACTGCACGGGATTCAACTCCGTTTAGGACTGGGAAACAAATGCTAGCTCGCCTTACAAGAAACTCACTCTGCTTTTGAGAAAAGAGCACTCCTCTACTCTCCTGTGTTTCCTATAGGGCCAGAACAGTGTGCTTGCTCAGAACAAAAGAACTGTGCTTCCTACACACACGGGCCATACCTACTTCAGCTCTGCAAAAGAAACTGATCAGAAAAGTAGCTTCTCTTCAGTCCAATACACTGTACTTGCTGGGAACAGACCTGAGTGCTATTTCCACTGTGTATGGCAAAGGGAGCGCAATATTGACTTTCCTTACCAGAAAACAACTCTTGCTCGTAGGACCAGAAACTGCATGTCATTCAACTCCGTTTAGGACTGGGAAACAAATGCTACCTCTCCTTACAAGAAACACACTCTGCTTTTGAGAAAAGAGCACTCTTCTTCTCTCCTGTGTTTCCTATAGGGCCAGAACAGTGAGCTTGCTCAGAAAAAATGAACTGTGCTTCCTACACACACGGGCCATATCTAGTTCATCTCTGCTTAGGAAACTGACAAGAACAGTAGCTTCTCTTCAGTCCAATACACTGTACTTGCTGGGAACAGACGCGAGTGCTATTTGCACTGTGTATGGCAATGGGAGCGCAATAGTGACTCTTCTTAGCAGAAAACAACTCTTGCTCATAGGACCAGAAACGGCATGGGATTCAACTCCGTTTAAGTCTGGGAAACAAACGCTAGCTCGCCTTACAAGAAACACACTCTGCTTTTGAGAAAAGAGCACTCTTCTACTCTCCTGTGTTTCCTATAGGGCCAGAACAGTGAGCTTGCTCAGAACAAAAGAACTGTGCTTCCTACACACACGGGCCATATCTAGTTCAACTCTGCTTATAAACTGACAAGAACAGTAGCTTCTCTTCAGTCCAATACACTGTACTTGCTGGGAAGAGACGCGAGTGCTATTGCCACTGTGTATGGCAAAGGGAGCGCAATAGTAACTCTTCTTAGCAGAAAACAACTCTTGCTCGTAGGACCAGAAACTGCATGTCATTCAACTCCGTTTAGGACTGGGAAACAAACGCTAGCTCTCCTTAAAAAAAACTCACTCTGCTTTTGAGAAAAGAGCACTCCTCTACTCTCCTGTGTTTCCTATAGGGCCAGAACAGTGTGCTTGCTCAGAACAAAAGAACTGTGCTTCCTACACACACGGGCCATACCTACTTCAGCTCTGCAAAAGAAACTGATCAGAACAGTAGCTTCTCTTCAGTCCAATACACTGTACTTGCTGGGAACAGACCTGAGTGCTATTTCCACTGTGTATGGCAAAGGGAGCGCAATATTGACTTTCCTTACCAGAAAACAACTCTTGCTCGTAGGACCAGAAACTGCATGTCATCAACTCCGTTTAGGACTGGGAAACAAATGCTACCTCTCCTTACAAGAAACACACTCTGCTTTTGAGAATAGAGCACTCTTCTACTCTCCTGTATTTCCTATAGGGCCAGAACAGTGAGCTTGCTCAGAAATAAAGAACTGTGCTTCCTACACACACGGGCCATATCTAGTTCAACTCTGCTTAGAAACTGACAAGAACAGTAGCTTCTCTTCAGTCCAATACACTGTACTTGCTGGGAACTGACACGAGTGCTATTTCCACTGTGTATGGCAAAGGGAGCGCAATATTGACTTTCCTTACCAGAAAACAACTCTTGCTCATAGGACCAGAAACTGCATGTCATTCCACTCCGTTTAGGACTGGGAAAGAAACGCTAGCTCTCCTTAAAAGAAACTCACTCTGCTTTTGAAAAAGAGCACTCCTCTACTCTCCTGTGTTTCCTATAGGGCCAGAACAGTGAGCTTGCTCAGAACAAAAGAACTGTGCTTCCTACACACACGGGCCATACCTAGTTCAACTCTGCTAAGGAAACTGATCAGAACAGTAGCTTCTCTTCATTCCAATACACTGTAGTTGCTGGGAACAAACCTGAGTGCTATTTCCACTGTGTATGACAAAGGGAGCACAATAGTGACTTTACTTACCAGAAAACAACTCTTGCTCATAGGACCAGAAACTGCATAAGATTAAACTCCGTTTAGGACTGGGAAAAAAACGCTAGCTCGCCTTACAAGAAACACGCTTTGCTTTTGAGAAAAGAGCACTCTTCTACTCCCTGTGTTTCCTATAGGGCCAGAACAGTGAGCTTGCTCAGAACAAAAGAACTGTGCTTCCTACACGCACGGGCCATATCTAGTTCAACTCTACTTAGGAAACTGACAAGAACAGTAGCTTCTCTTCAGTCCAATACACTGTACTTGGTGGGAAGAGACGCGAGTGCTATTGGCACTGTGTATGGCAAAGGGAGCGCAATAGTGACTCTTCTTAGCAGAAAACAACTCTTGCTCGCAGGACCAGAAACTGCATGTCATTCAACTCCGTTTAGGACTGGGAAACAAACGCTAGCTAGCCTTACAAGAAACTCACTCTGCTTTTGAGAAAAGAGCACTCCTCTACTCTCCTGTGTTTCCTATAGGGCCAGAACAGTGAGCTTGCTCAGAACAAAAGAACTGTGCTTACTACACACATGGGCCATACCTACTTCAGCTCTGCAAAAGAAACTGATCAGAACAGTAGCTTCTCTTCAGTCCAATACACTGTACTTGCTGGGAACAGACCTGAGTGCTATTTCCACTGTGTATGGCAAAGGGAGCACAATATTGACTTTCCTTACCAGAAAACAACTCTTGCTCGTAGGACCAGAAACTGCATGTCATTCAACTCCGTTTAGGACTGGGAAACAAATGCTACCTCTCCTTACAAGAAACACACTCTTCTTTTGAGAAAAGAGCACTCTTCTACTCTCCTGTGTTTCCTATAGGGCCAGAACAGTGAGCTTGCTCAGAAAAAATGAACTGTGCTTCCTACACACACGGGCCATATCTAGTTCAACTCTGCTTAGGAAACTGACAAGAACAGTAGCTTCTCTTCAGTCCAATACACTGTACTTGCTGGGAACAGACGCGAGTGCTATTTGCACTGTGTATGGCAAAGGGAGCGCAATAGTGACTCTTCTTAGAAGAAAACAACTCTTGCTCGTAGGAAAAGAAACTGCATGTCATTCAACTCCGTTTAGGACTGGGAAACAAACGCTAGCTCGCCTTACAAGAAACACACTCTGCTTTTGAGAAAAGAGCACTCTTCTACTCTCCTGTGTTTCCTATAGGGCCAGAACAGTGAGCTTGCTCAGAACAAAAGAACTGTGCTTCCTACACACACGGGCCATATCTAGTTCAACTCTGCTTAGGAAACTGACAAGAACAGTAGCTTCTCTTCAGTCCAATACACTGTACTTGCTGGGAAGAGACGCGAGTGCTATTGGCACTGTGTATGGCAAAGGGAGCGCAATAGTGACTTTCCTTACCAGAAAACAACTCTTGCTCGTAGGAGCAGAAACTGCATGGGATTCAACTCCGTCTAGGACTGGGAAACAAACGCTAGCTCGCCTTACAAGAAACACACTCTGCTTTTGAGAAAAGAGCACTCTTCTACTCCCTTGTGTTTCCTATAGGGCCAGAACAGTGAGCTTGCTCAGAACAAAAGAACTGTGCTTCCTACACACACGGGCCATACCTACTTCAGCTCTGCAAAATAAACTGATTAGAACAGTAGCTTCTCTTCAGTCCAATACACTGTACTTGCTGGGAACAGACGCGAGTGCTATTGGCACTGTGTATGGCAATGGGAGCGCAATAGTGACTCTTCTTAGCAGAAAACAACTCTTGCTCGTAGGACCAGAAACTGCATAAGATTCAACTCCGTTTAGGACTGGGAAACAAACGCTAGCTCGCCTTACAAGAAACACACTCTGCTTTTGAGAAAAGAGCACTCTTCTACTCCCTTGTGTTTCCTATAGGGCCAGAACAGTGAGCTTGCTCAGAACAAAAGAACTGTGCTTCCTACACACACGGGCCATATCTAGTTCAACTCTGCTTAGGAAACTGACAAGAACAGTAGCTTCTCTCAGTCCAATACACTGTACTTGCTGGGAACCGACGCGAGTGCTATTGGCACTGTGTATGGCAATGGGAGCGCAATAGTGACTCTTCTTAGCAGAAAACAACTCTTGTTCGTAGGACCAGAAACTGCATGGGATTCAACTCCGTTTAGGACTGGGAAACAAACGCTAGCTCGCCTTACAAGAAACACACTCTGCTTTTGAGAAAAGAGCACTCTTCTACTCACCTGTGTTTCCTATAGGGCCAGAACAGTGAGCTTGCTCAGAACAAAAGAACTGTGCTTCCTACACACACGGGCCATACCTAGTTCAACTCTGCTAAGGAAACTGATCAGAACAGTAGCTTCTCTTCAGTCCAATACACTGTACTTGCTGGAAACAGACCTGAGTGCTATTTCCACTGTGTATGGCAAAGGGAGCGCAATATTGACTTTCCTTACCAGAAAACAACTCTTGCTCGTAGGACCAGAAACTGCATGTCATCAACTCCGTTTAGGACTGGGAAACAAATGCTACCTCTCCTTACAAGAAACACACTCTGCTTTTGAGAAAAGAGCACTCTTCTACTCTCCTGTGTTTCCTAGAGGGCCAGAACAGTGAGCTGGCTCAGAAAAAATGAACTGTGCTTCCTACACACACGGGCCATATCTAGTTCAACTCTGCTTAGGAAACTGACAAGAACAGTAGCTTCTCTTCAGTCCAATACACTGTACTTGCTGGGAACAGACACGAGTGCTATTTGCACTGTGTATGGCAATGGGAGCGCAATAGTGACTCTTCTTAGCAGAAAACAACTCTTGCTCATAGGACCAGAAACTTCATGGGATTCAACTCCGTTTAGGACTGGGAAACAAACGCTAGCTCTCCTTAAAAGAAACTCACTCTGCTTTTGAGAAAAGAGCACTCCTCTACTCTCCTGTGTTTCCTATAGGGCCAGAACAGTGTGCTTGCTCAGAACAAAAGAACTGTGCTTCCTACACACACAGGCCATACCTACTTCAGCTCTGCAAAAGAAACTGATCAGAACAGTAGCTTCTGTTCAGTCCAATACACTGTACTTGCTGGGAACAGACCTGAGTGCTATTTCCACTGTGTATGGCAAAGGGAGCGCAATATTGACTTTCCTTACCAGAAAACAACTCTTGCTCGTAGGACCAGAAACTGCATGTCATCAACTCCGTTTAGGACTGGGAAACAAATGCTACCTCTCCTTACAAGAAACACACTCTGCTTTTGAGAATAGAGCACTCTTCTACTCTCCTGTATTTCCTATAGGGCCAGAACAGTGAGCTTGCTCAGAAAAAATGAACTGTGCTTCCTACACACACGGGCCATATCTAGTTCAACTCTGCTTAGGAAACTGACAAGAACAGTAGCTTCTCTTCAGTCCAATACACTGTACTTGCTGGGAACAGACGCGAGTGCTATTTGCACTGTGTATGGCAATGGGAGCGCAATAGTGACTCTTCTTAGAAGAAAACAACTCTTGCTCGTAGGAAAAGAAACTGCATGTCATTCAACTCCGTTTAGGACTGGGAAACAAACGCTAGCTCGCCTTACAAGAAACACACTCTGCTTTTGAGAAAAGAGCACTCTTCTACTCTCCTGTGTTTCCTATAGGGCCAGAACAGTGAGCTTGCTCAGAACAAAAGAACTGTGCTTCCTACACACACGGGCCATATCTAGTTCAACTCTGCTTAGGAAACTGACAAGAACAGTAGCTTCTCTTCAGTCCAATACACTGTACTTGCTGGGAAGAGACGCGAGTGCTATTGGCACTGTGTATGGCAAAGGGAGCGCAATAGTGACTTTCCTTACCAGAAAACAACTCTTGCTCGTAGGAGCAGAAACTGCATGGGATTCAACTCCGTCTAGGACTGGGAAACAAACGCTAGCTCGCCTTACAAGAAACACACTCTGCTTTTGAGAAAAGAGCACTCTTCTACTCCCTTGTGTTTCCTATAGGGCCAGAACAGTGAGCTTGCTCAGAACAAAAGAACTGTGCTTCCTACACACACGGGCCATACCTACTTCAGCTCTGCAAAATAAACTGATTAAACAGTAGCTTCTCTTCAGTCCAATACACTGTACTTGCTGGGAACAGACGCGAGTGCTATTGGCACTGTGTATGGCAATGGGAGCGCAATAGTGACTCTTCTTAGCAGAAAACAACTCTTGCTCGTAGGACCAGAAACTGCATAAGATTCAACTCCGTTTAGGACTGGGAAACAAACGCTAGCTCGCCTTACAAGAAACACACTCTGCTTTTGAGAAAAGAGCACTCTTCTACTCCCTTGTGTTTCCTATAGGGCCAGAACAGTGAGCTTGCTCAGAACAAAAGAACTGTGCTTCCTACACACACGGGGCGATATCTAGTTCAACTCTGCTTAGGAAACTGACAAGAACAGTAGCTTCTCTCAGTCCAATACACTGTACTTGCTGGGAACCGACGCGAGTGCTATTGGCACTGTGTATGGCAATGGGAGCGCAATAGTGACTCTTCTTAGCAGAAAACAACTCTTGTTCGTAGGACCAGAAACTGCATGGGATTCAACTCCGTTTAGGACTGGGAAACAAACGCTAGCTCGCCTTACAAGAAACACACTCTGCTTTTGAGAAAAGAGCACTCTTCTACTCACCTGTGTTTCCTATAGGGCCAGAACAGTGAGCTTGCTCAGAACAAAAGAACTGTGCTTCCTACACACACGGGCCATACCTAGTTCAACTCTGCTAAGGAAACTGATCAGAACAGTAGCTTCTCTTCAGTCCAATACACTGTACTTGCTGGAAACAGACCTGAGTGCTATTTCCACTGTGTATGGCAAAGGGAGCGCAATATTGACTTTCCTTACCAGAAAACAACTCTTGCTCGTAGGACCAGAAACTGCATGTCATCAACTCCGTTTAGGACTGGGAAACAAATGCTACCTCTCCTTACAAGAAACACACTCTGCTTTTGAGAAAAGAGCACTCTTCTACTCTCCTGTGTTTCCTATAGGGCCAGAACAGTGAGCTGGCTCAGAAAAAATGAACTGTGCTTCCTACACACACGGGCCATATCTAGTTCAACTCTGCTTAGGAAACTGACAAGAACAGTAGCTTCTCTTCAGTCCAATACACTGTACTTGCTGGGAACAGACACGAGTGCTATTTGCACTGTGTATGGCAATGGGAGCGCAATAGTGACTCTTCTTAGCAGAAAACAACTCTTGCTCATAGGACCAGAAACTTCATGGGATTCAACTCCGTTTAGGACTGGGAAACAAACGCTAGCTCTCCTTAAAAGAAACTCACTCTGCTTTTGAGAAAAGAGCACTCCTCTACTCTCCTGTGTTTCCTATAGGGCCAGAACAGTGTGCTTGCTCAGAACAAAAGAACTGTGCTTCCTACACACACGGGCCATACCTACTTCAGCTCTGCAAAAGAAACTGATCAGAACAGTAGCTTCTCTTCAGTCCAATACACTGTACTTGCTGGGAACAGACCTGAGTGCTATTTCCACTGTGTATGGCAAAGGGAGCGCAATATTGACTTTCCTTACCAGAAAACAACTCTTGCTCGTAGGACCAGAAACTGCATGTCATTCAACTCCGTTTAGGACTGGGAAACAAAGGCTACCTCTCCTTACAAGAAACACACTCTGCTTTTGAGAAAAGAGCACTCTTCTACTCTCCTGTATTTCCTATAGGGCCAGAACAGTGAGCTTGCTCACAACAAAAGAACTGTGCTTCCTACACACACAGGCCATATCTAGTTCAACTCTGCTTAGGAAACTGACAACAACAGTAGCTTCTCTTCAGTCCAATACACTGTACTTGCTGGGAAGAGACGCTAGTGCTATTGGCACTGTGTATGGCAATGGGAGCACAATAGTGACTCTTCTTAGAAGAAAAAAACTCTTGCTGGTAGGAAAAGAAACTGCATGTCATTCAACACCGTTTAGGACTGGGAAACAAACGCTAGCTCTCCTTAAAAGAAACTCACTCTGCTTTTGAGAAAAGAGCACTCCTCTACTCTCCTGTGTTTCCTATAGGGCCAGAACAGTGAGCTTGCTCAGAACAAAAGAACTGTGCTTCCTACACACACGGGCCATACCTAGTTCAACTCTGCTAAGGAAACTGATCAGAACAGTAGCTTCTCTTCATTCCAATACACTGTAGTTGCTGGGAACAGACCTGAGTGCTATTTCCACTGTGTATGACAAAGGGAGCACAATAGTGACTTTACTTACCAGAAAACAGCTCTTGCTCATAGGACCAGAAACTGCATAAGATTCAACTCCGTTTAGGACTGGGAAAAAAACGCTAGCTCGCCTTACAAGAAACACGCTTTGCTTTTGAGAAAAGAGCACTCTTCTACTCCCTGTGTTTCCTATAGGGCCAGAACAGTGAGCTTGCTCAGAACAAAAGAACTGTGCTTCCTACACGCACGGGCCATATCTAGTTCAACTCTACTTAGGAAACTGACAAGAACAGTAGCTTCTCTTCAGTCCAATACACTGTACTTGGTGGGAAGAGACGCGAGTGCTATTGGCACTGTGTATGGCAAAGGGAGCGCAATAGTGACTCTTCTTAGCAGAAAACAACTCTTGCTCGCAGGACCAGAAACTGCATGTCATTCAACTCCGTTTAGGACTGGGAAACAAACGCTAGCTAGCCTTACAAGAAACTCACTCTGCTTTTGAGAAAAGAGCACTCCTCTACTCTCCTGTGTTTCCTATAGGGCCAGAACAGTGAGCTTGCTCAGAACAAAAGAACTGTGCTTACTACACACATGGGCCATACCTACTTCAGCTCTGCAAAAGAAACTGATCAGAACAGTAGCTTCTCTTCAGTCCAATACACTGTACTTGCTGGGAACAGACCTGAGTGCTATTTCCACTGTGTATGGCAAAGGGAGCACAATATTGACTTTCTTTACCAGAAAACAACTCTTGCTCGTAGGACCAGAAACTGCATGTCATTCAACTCCGTTTAGGACTGGGAAACAAATGCTACCTCTCCTTACAAGAAACACACTCTTCTTTTGAGAAAAGAGCACTCTTCTACTCTCCTGTGTTTCCTATAGGGCCAGAACAGTGAGCTTGCTCAGAAAAAATGAACTGTGCTTCCTACACACACGGGCCATATCTAGTTCAACTCTGCTTAGGAAACTGACAAGAACAGTAGCTTCTCTTCAGTCCAATACACTGTACTTGCTGGGAACAGACGCGAGTGCTATTTGCACTGTGTATGGCAATGGGAGCGCAATAGTGACTCTTCTTAGAAGAAAACAACTCTTGCTCGTAGGAAAAGAAACTGCATGTCATTCAACTCCGTTTAGGACTGGGAAACAAACGCTAGCTCGCCTTACAAGAAACACACTCTGCTTTTGAGAAAAGAGCACTCTTCTACTCTCCTGTGTTTCCTATAGGGCCAGAACAGTGAGCTTGCTCAGAACAAAAGAACTGTGCTTCCTACACACACGGGCCATATCTAGTTCAACTCTGCTTAGGAAACTGACAAGAACAGTAGCTTCTCTTCAGTCTAATACACTGTACTTGCTGGGAAGAGACGCGAGTGCTATTGGCACTGTGTATGGCAAAGGGAGCGCAATAGTGACTTTCCTTACCAGAAAACAACTCTTGCTCGTAGGAGCAGAAACTGCATGGGATTCAACTCCGTCTAGGACTGGGAAACAAACGCTAGCTCGCCTTACAAGAAACACACTCTGCTTTTGAGAAAAGAGCACTCTTCTACTCCCTTGTGTTTCCTATAGGGCCAGAACAGTGAGCTTGCTCAGAACAAAAGAACTGTGCTTCCTACACACACGGGCGATATCTAGTTCAACTCTGCTTAGGAAACTGACAAGAACAGTAGCTTCTCTCAGTCCAATACACTGTACTTGCTGGGAACCGACGCGAGTGCTATTGGCACTGTGTATGGCAATGGGAGCGCAATAGTGACTCTTCTTAGCAAAAAACAACTCTTGTTCGTAGGACCAGAAACTGCATGGGATTCAACTCCGTTTAGGACTGGGAAACAAACGCTAGCTCGCCTTACAAGAAACACACTCTGCTTTTGAGAAAAGAGCACTCTTCTACTCCCCTGTGTTTCCTATAGGGCCAGAACAGTGAGCTTGCTCAGAACAAAAGAACTGTGCTTCCTACACACACGGGCCATACCTAGTTCAACTCTGCTAAGGAAACTGATCAGAACAGTAGCTTCTCTTCAGTCCAATACACTGTACTTGCTGGAAACAGACCTGAGTGCTATTTCCACTGTGTATGGCAAAGGGAGCGCAATATTGACTTTCCTTACCAGAAAACAACTCTTACTCGTAGGACCAGAAACTGCATGTCATCAACTCCGTTTAGGACTGGGAAACAAATGCTACCTCTCCTTACAAGAAACACACTCTGCTTTTGAGAAAAGAGCACTCTTCTACTCTCCTGTGTTTCCTATAGGGCCAGAACAGTGAGCTGGCTCAGAAAAAATGAACTGTGCTTCCTACACACACGGGCCATATCTAGTTCAACTCTGCTTAGGAAACTGACAAGAACAGTAGCTTCTCTTCAGTCCAATACACTGTACTTGCTGGGAACAGACACGAGTGCTATTTGCACTGTGTATGGCAATGGGAGCGCAATAGTGACTCTTCTTAGCAGAAAACAACTCTTGCTCATAGGACCAGAAACTTCATGGGATTCAACTCCGTTTAGGTCTGGGAAACAAACGCTAGATCGCCTTACAAGAAACACACTCTGCTTTTGAGAAAAGAGCACTCTTCTACTCTCCTGTGTTTCCTATAGGGCCAGAACAGTGAGCTTGCTCACAACAAAAGAACTGTGCTTCCTACACACACGGGCCATATCTAGTTCAACTCTGCTTAGGAAACTGACAACAACAGTAGCTTCTCTTCAGTCCAATACACTGTACTTGCTGGGAACAGATGCTAGTGCTATTGGCACTGTGTATGGCAATGGGAGCACAATAGTGACTCTTCTTAGAAGAAAAAAACTCTTGTTCGTAGGACCAAAAACTGCATGGGATTCAACTCCGTTTAGGACTGGGAAACAAACGCTGGCTCGCGTTACAAGAAACACAAACTGCTTTTGAGAAAGAGCACTCTTCTACTCTCCTGTGTTTCCTGTAGGGCCAGAACAGTGAGCTTGCTCAGAACAAAAGAACTGTGCTTCCTACACACACGGGCCATATCTAGGACAACTCTGCTTACGAAACTGACAAGAACAGTAGCTTCTCTCAGTCCAATACACTGTACTTGCTGGGAACCGACTCGAGTGCTATTTGCACTGTGTATGGCAATGGGAGCACAATAGTGACTCTTCTTAGCAGAAAACAACTCTTGTTCGTAGGACCAGAAACTGCTTGGGATTCAACTCCGTTTAGGACTGGGAAACAAATGCTAGCTCGCCTTACAAGAAACACACTCTGCTTTTGAGAAAAGAGCACTCCTCTACTCTCCTGTGTTTCCTATAGGGCCAGAACAGTGAGCTTGCTCAGAACAAAAGAACTGTGGTTCCTACACACACGGGCCATATCTAGTACAACTCTGCTAAGGAAACTGATCAGAACAGTAGCTTCTCTTCAGTCCAATACACTGTAGTTGCTGGGAACAGACCTGAGTGCTATTTCCACTGTGTATGGAAAAGGGAGCACAATATTCACTTTAATTACCAGAAAACAACTCTTGCTCGTAGGACCAAAAACTGCATGTCATTCAACTGCGTTTAGGACTGGGAAACAAACACTAGCTTGCCTTACAAGAAACTCACTCTGCTTTTGAGAAAAGAGCACTCCTCTACTCTCCTGTGTTTCCTATAGGGCCAGAACAGTGTGCTTGCTCAGAACAAAAGAACTGTGCTTCCTACACACACGGGCAATACCTACTTCAGCTCTGCAAAAGAAACTGATCAGAACAGTAGCTTCTCTTCAGTCCAATACACTGTACTTGCTGGGAACAGACCTGAGTGCTATTTCCACTGTGTATGGCAAAGGGAGCGCAATATTGACTTTCCTTACCAGAAAACAACTCTAGCTCGTAGGACCAGAAACTGCATGTCATTCAACTCCGTTTAAGACTGGGAAACAAATACTACCTCTCCTTACAAGAAACACACTCTGCTTTTGAGAAAAGAGCTCTCTTCTTCTCTCCTGTGTTTCCTATAGGGCCAGAACAGTGAGCTTGCTCAGAAAAAATGAACTGTGCTTCCTACACACACGGGCCATATCTAGTTCAACTCTGCTTAGGAAACTGACAAGAACAGTAGCTTCTCTTCAGTCCAATACACTGTACTTGCTGGGAACAGACGCGAGTGCTATTTGCACTGTGTATGGCAATGGGAGCGCAATAGTGACTCTTCTTAGCAGAAAACAATTCTTGCTCATAGGACCAGAAACTGCATGGGATTCAACTCCGTTAAAGTCTGGGAAACAAACGCTAGCTCGCCTTACAAGAAACACACTCTGCTTTTGAGAAAAGAGCACTCTTCTACTCTCCTGTGTTTCCTATAGGGCCAGAACAGTGAGCTTGCTCAGAACAAAAGAACTGTGCTTCCTACACACACGGGCCATATCTAGTTCAACTCTACTTAGGAAACTGACAAGAACAGCAGCTTCTCTTCAGTCCAATACACTGTACTTGCTGGGAAGAGACGCGAGTGCTATTGCCACTGTGTATGGCAAAGGGAGCGCAATCGTGACTCTTCTTAGCAGAAAACAACTCTTGCTCGTAGGACCAGAAACTGCATGTCATTCAACTCCGTTTAGGACTGGGAAACAAACGCTAGCTCTCCTTAAAAGAAACTCACTCTGCTTTTGAGAAAAGAGCACTCCTCTACTCTCCTGTGTTTTCTACAGGGCCAGAACAGTGTGCTTGCTCAGAACAAAAGAACTGTGTTTCCTACACACACGGGCCATACCTACTTCAGCTCTGCAAAAAAAACTGATCAGAACAGTAGCTTCTCTTCAGTCCAATACACTGTACTTGCTGGGAACAGACCTGAGTGCTATTTCCACTGTGTATGGCAAAGGGAGCGCAATATTGACTTTCCTTACCAGAAAACAACTCTTGCTCGTAGGACCAGAAACTGCATGTCATCAACTCCGTTTAGGACTGGGAAACAAATGCTACCTCTCCTTACAAGAAACACACTCTGCTTTTGAGAAAAGAGCACTCTTCTACTCTCCTGTATTTCCTATAGGGCCAGAACAGTGAGCTTGCTCAGAAAAAATAAACTGTGCTTCCTACACACACGGGCCATATCTAGTTCAACTCTGCTTAGGAAACTGACCAGAACAGTAGCTTCTCTTCAGTCCAATACACTGTACTTGCTGGGAACAGACGCGAGTGCTATTTGCACTGTGTATGACAATGGGAGCGCAATAGTGACTCTTCTTAGCAGAAAACAACTCTTGCTCATAGGACCAGGAACTGCATGGGATTCAACTCCGTTTAGGTCTGGGAAACAAACGCTAGCTCTCCTTACAAGAAACTCACTCTGCTTTTGAGAAAAGAGCACTCCTCTACTCTCCTGTGTTTCCTATAGGGCCAGAACAGTGAGCTTGCTCACAACAAAAGAACTGTGCTTCCTACACACACGGGCCATATCTAGTTCAACTCTGCTTAGGAAACTGACAAGAACAGTAGCTTCTCTTCAGTCCAATACACTGTACTTGCTGGGAACAGACGCTAGTGCTATTGGCACTGAGTATGGCAATGGGAGCACAATAGTGACTCTTCTTAGAAGAAAAAAACTCTTGCTCGTAGGAAAAGAAACTGCATGTCATTCAACACCGTTTAGGACTGGGAAACAAACGCTGGCTTGCGTTACAAGAAACACACTCTGCTTTTGAGAAAAGAGCACTCCTCTACTCTCCTGTGTTTCCTATAGGGCCTGAACAGTGAGCTTGCTCAGAACAAAAGAACTGTGCTTCCTACACACACGGGCCATATCTAGTTCAACTCAGCTTAGGAAACTGACAAGAACAGTAGCTTCTCTTCAGTCCAATACACTCTACTTGCTGGGAACAGACACGAGTGCTATTTGCACTGTGTATGGCAATGGGAGCGCAATAGTGACTCTTCTTAGCAGAAAACAACTCTTGCTCGTAGGACCAGAAACTGCATGGGATTCAACTCCGTTTATAACTGGGAATCAAACGCTAACTCGCCTTACAAGAAACACACTCTGCTTTTGAGAAAAGAGCACTCTTTTACTCTCCTGTGTTTCCTATAGGGCCAGAACAGTGAGCTTGCTCAGAAAAATGAACTGTGCTTCCTACACACACGGGTCATATCTAGTTCAACTCTGCTTAGGAAACTGACAAGAACAATAGCTTCTCTTCAGTCCAATACACTGTACTTGCTGGGAACAGACACGAGTGTTATTTCCACTGTGTATGGAAAAGGGAGCGCAATATTGACTTTCCTTACCAGAAAACAACTCTTGCTCGTAGGACCAGAAACTGCATGTCATTCAACTCCGTTTAGGACTGGGAAACAAACGCTAGCTCTCCTTAAAAGAAACTCACTCTGCTTTTGAGAAAAGAGCACTCATCTACTCTCCTGTGTTTCCTATAGGGCCAGAACAGTGAGCTTGCTCAGAACAAAAGAACTGTGCTTCCTACACACACGGGCCATACCTAATTCAACTCTGCTAAGGAAACTGATCAGAACAGTAGCTTCTCTTCATTCCAATACACTGTAGTTGCTGGGAACAGACCTGAGTGCTATTTCCACTGTGTATGACAAAGGGAGCACAATAGTGACTTTCCTTACCAGAAAACAACTCTTGCTCATAGGACCAGAAACTGCATAAGATTCAACTCCGTTTAGGACTGGGAAAAAAACGCTAGCTCGCCTTACAAGAAACACGCTTTGCTTTTGAGAAAAGAGCACTCTTCTACTCCCTGTGTTTCCTATAGGGCCAGAACAGTGAGCTTGCTCAGAACAAAAGAACTGTGCTTCCTACACGCACGGGCCATATCTAGTTCAACTCTACTTAGGAAACTGACAAGAACAGTAGCTTCTCTTCAGTCCAATACACTGTACTTGGTGGGAAGAGACGCGAGTGCTATTGGCACTGTGTATGGCAAAGGGAGCGCAATAGTGACTCTTCTTAGCAGAAAACAACTCTTGCTCGCAGGACCAGAAACTGCATGTCATTCAACTCCGATTAGGACTGGGAAACAAACGCTAGCTAGCCTTACAAGAAACTCACTCTGCTTTTGAGAGAAGAGCACTCTTCTACTCTCCTGTGTTTCCTATAGGGCCAGAACAGTGAGCTTGCTCAGAACAAAAGAACTGTGCTTCCTACACACACGGGCCATACCTACTTCAGCTCTGCAAAAGAAACTGATCAGAACAGTAGCTTCTCTTCAGTCCAATACACTGTACTTGCTGGGAACAGACCTGAGTGCTATTTCCTCTGTATATGGCAAAGGGAGCACAATATTGACTTTCCTTACCAGAAAACAACTCTTGCTCGTAGGACCAGAAACTGCATGTCATTCAACTCCGTTTAGGACTTGGAAACAAACGCTAGCTCGCCTTACAAGAAACACACTCTGTTTTTGAGAAAAGAGCACTCTTCTACTCCCTTGTGTTTCCTATAGGGCCAGAACAGTGAGCTTGCTCAGAACAAAAGAACTGTTCTTCCTACACACACGGGCCATATCTAGTTCAACTCTGCTTAGGAAACTGACAAGAACAGTAGCTTCTCTCAGTCCAATACACTGTACTTGCTGGGAACCGACGCGAGTGCTATTGGCACTGTGTATGGCAATGGGAGCGCAATAGTGACTCTTCTTAGCAGAAAACAACTCTTGTTCATAGGACCAGAAACTGCATGGGATTCAACTCCGTTTAGGACTGGGAAACAAACGCTAGCTCGCCTTACAAGAAACACACTCTGCTTTTGAGAAAAGAGCACTCTTCTACTCCCCTGTGTTTCCTATAGGGCCAGAACAGTGAGCTTGCTCAGAACAAAAGAACTGTGCTTCCTACACACACGGGCCATACCTAGTTCAACTCTGCTAAGGAAACTGATCAGAACAGTAGCTTCTCTTCAGTCCAATACACTGTACTTGCTGGAAACAGACCTGAGTGCTATTTCCACTGTGTATGGCAAAGGGAGCGCAATATTGACTTTCCTTACCAGAAAACAACTCTTGCTCGTAGGACCAGAAACTGCATGTCATCAACTCCGTTTAGGACTGGGAAACAAACGCTAGCTCGCCTTACAAGAAACACACTCTGCTTTTGAGAAAAGAGCACTCTTCTACTCTCCTGTGTTTCCTATAGGGCCAGAACAGTGAGCTTGCTCAGAACAAAAGAACTGTGGTTCCTACACACACGGGCCATATCTAGTACAACTCTGCTAAGGAAACTGATCAGAACAGTAGCTTCTCTTCAGTCCAATACACTGTACTTGCTGGGAACAGACCTGAGTGCTATTTCCACTGTGTATGGAAAAGGGAGCACAATATTGACTTTAATTACCAGAAAACAACTCTTGCTCGTAGGACCAAAAACTGCATGTCATTCAACTGCGTTTAGGACAGGAAAACAAACACTAGCTTGCCTTACAAGAAACTCACTCTGCTTTTGAGAAAAGAGCACTCCTCTACTCTCCTGTGTTTCCTATAGGGCCAGAACAGTGTGCTTGCTCAGAACAAAAGAACTGTGCTTCCTACACACACGGGCAATACCTACTTCAGCTCTGCAAAAGAAACTGATCAGAACAGTAGCTTCTCTTCAGTCCAATACACTGTACTTGCTGGGAACAGACCTGAGTGCTATTTCCACTGTGTATGGCAAAGGGAGCACAAACTTGACTTTCCTTACCAGAAAACAACTCTTGCTCGTAGGACCAGAAACTGCATGTCATCAACTCCGTTTAGGACTGGGAAACAAATGCTACCTCTCCTTACAAGAAACACACTCTGCTTTTGAGAAAAGAGCACTCTTCTACTCTCCTGTAGTTCCTATAGGGCCAGAACAGTGAGCTTGCTCAGAAAAAATGAACTGTGCTTCCTACACACACGGGCCATATCTAGTTCAACTCTGCTTAGGAAACTGACCAGAACAGTAGCTTCTCTTCAGTCCAATACACTGTACTTGCTGGGAACAGACGCGAGTGCTATTTGCACTGTGTATGGCAATGGGAGCGAAATAGTGACTCTTCTTAGCAGAAAACAACTCTTGCTCATAGGACCAGGAACTGCATGGGATTCAACTCCGTTTAGGTCTGGGAAACAAACGCTAGCTCTCCTTACAAGAAACTCACTCTGCTTTTGAGAAAAGAGCACTCTTCTACTCTCCTGTGTTTCCTATAGGGCCAGATCAGTGAGCTTGCTCAGAACAAAAGAACTGTACTTCCTACACACACGGGCCATATCTAGTTCAACTCTGCTTAGGAAACTGACAAGAACAGTAGCTTCTCTCAGTCCAATACACTGTACTTGCTGGGAACCGACTCGAGTGCTATTTGCACTGTGTATGGCAATGGGAGCGCAATAGTGACTCTTCTTAGCAGAAAACAACTCTTGTTCTTAGGACCAGAAACTGCTTGGGATTCAACTCTTTTTAGGACTGGGAAACAAACGCTAGCTCGCCTTACAAGAAACACACTCTGCTTTTGAGAAAAGAGCACTCCTCTACTCTCCTGTGTTTCCTATAGGGCCAGAACAGTGAGCTTGCTCAGAACAAAAGAACTGTGCTTCCTACACATAAGGGCCATACCTAGTTCAACTCTGCTATGGAAACTGATCAGAACAGTAGCTTCTCTTCATTCCAATACGCTGTAGTTGCTGGGAACAGACCTGAGTGCTATTTCCACTGTGTATGGCAAAGGGAGCACAATAGTGACTTTCCTTACCAGAAAACAACTCTTGCTCATAGGACCAGAAACTGCATAAGATTCAACTCCGTTTAGGACTGGGAAACAAACGCTAGCTCGCCTTACAAGAAACACACTCTGCTTTTGAGAAAAGAGCACTCCTCTACTCTCATGTGTTTCCTATAGGGCCAGAACAGTGAGCTTGCTCAGAAAAAATGAACTGTGCTTCCTACACACACGGGCCATATCTAGTTCAACTCTGCTTAGGAAACTGACAAGAACAGTAGCTAGTCTTCAGTCCAATACACTGTACTTGCTGGGAACAGATGCGAGTGCTATTTGCACTGTGTATGGCAATGGGAGCACAATAGTGACTCTTCTTAGCAGAAAACAACTCTTGCTCATAGGACCAGAAACTGCATGTCATTCAGCTCCATTTAGGATTGGGAAACAAACGCTAGCTCACCTTACAAGAAACACACTCTGCTTTTGAGAAAAGAGCACTCTTCTACTCTCCTGTGTTTTTTATAGGGCCAGAACAGTGAGCTTGCTCAGAACAAAAGAACTGTGCTTCCTACACACACGGGCCATACCTAGTTCAACTCTGCTAAGGAAACTGATCAGAACAGTAGCTTCTCTTCATTCCAATACGCTGTAGTTGCTGGGAAGAGACCTGAGTGCTATTTCCACTGTGTATGGCAAAGGGAGCGCAATATTGACTTTAATTACCAGAAAACAACTCTTGCTCATAGGACCAGAAACTGCATAAGATTCAACTCCGTTTAGGACTGGGAAACAAACGCTAGCTCGCCTTAGAAGAAACACACTCTGCTTTTGAGAAAAGAGCACTCCTCTACTCTCCTGTGTTTCCTATAGGGCCAGAACAGTGAGCTTGCTCAGAACAAAAGAACTGTGCTACTACACACACGGCCATATCTAGTTCAACTCTGCTAAGGAAACTGATCAGAACAGTAGCTTCTCTTCAGTCCAATACACTGTACTTGCTGGGAACAGACCTGAGTGCTAATTCCACTATGTATGGCAAAGGGAGCGCAATATTGACTTTAATTACCAGAAAACAACTCTTGCCCCTAGGACCAGAAACTGCATGTCATTCAACTCCGTTTAGGACTGGGAAACAAACGCTAGCTCGCCTTACAAGAAACTCACTCTGCTTTTGAGAAAAGATCACTCTTCTACTCTCCTGTGTTTCCTATAGGGCCAGAACAGTGTGCTTGCTCAGAACAAAAGAACTGTGCTTCCTACACACACGGGCCATACCTACTTCAGCTCTGCAAAAGAAACTGAACAGAACAGTAGCTTCTCTTCAGTCCAATACACTGTACTTGCTGGGAACAGACGCGAGTGCTATTGGCACTGTGTATGGCAATGGGAGCACAATAGTGACTCTTCTTAGCAGAAAACAACTCTTGCTCGTAGGACCAGAAACTGCATGTCATTCAACTCCGTTTAGGACTGGGAAACAAACGCTAGCTCGCCTTACAAGAAACTCACTCTGCTTTTGAGAAAAGAGCACTCCTCTACTTTCCTGTGTTTCCTATAAGGCCAGAACAGTGTGCTTGCTCAGAACAAAAGAACTGTGCTTCCTACACACACGGGCCATACCTACTTCAGCTCTGCAAAAGAAACTGATCAGAACAGTAGCTTCTCTTCAGTCCAATACACTGTCCTTGCTGGGAACAGACCTGAGTTCTATTTCCACTGTGTATGGCAAAGGGAGCGCAATATTGACTTTCCTTACCAGAAAACAACTCTTGCTCGTAGGACCAGAAACTGCATGTCATTCAACTCCGTTTAGGACTGGGAAACAAATGCTACCTCTCCTTACAAGAAACACACTCTGCTTTTGAGAAAAGAGCACTCTTCTACTCTCCTGTGTTTCCTATAGGGACAGAACAGTGAGCTTGCTCAGAAAAAATGAACTGTGCTTCCTACACACACGGGCCATATCTAATTCAACTCTGCTTAGGAAACTGACAAGAACAGTAGCTTCTATTCAGTCCAATACACTGTACTTGCTGGGAACAGACGCGAGTGCTATTTCCACTGTGTATGGCAAAGGGAGCACAATAGTGACTTTCCTTACCAGAAAACAACTCTTGCTCATAGGACCAGAAACTGCATGTCATTCAACGCTGTTTAGGACTGGGAAACAAACGCTAGCTCGCCTTACAAGAAGCACGCTCTGCTTTTGAGAGAAGAGCACTCCTCTACTCTCCTGTGTTTCCTATAGGGCCAGAACAGTGTGCTTGCTCAGAACAAAAGAACTGTGCTTCCTACACACACGGGCCATACCTACTTCAGCTCTGCAAAAGAAACTGATCAGAACAGTAGCTTCTCTCCAGTCGAATACAGTGTACTTGCTGGGAACAGACCTGAGTGCTATTTCCACTGTGTAAGGCTAAGGGAGCGCAATATTGACTTTCCTTACCAGAAAACAACTCTTGCTCGTAGGACCAGAAACTTCATGTCATTCAACTCCGTTTAGGACTGGGAAACAAATGCTACCTCTCCTTACAAGAAACAAACTCTGCTTTTGAGAAAAGAGCACTCTTCTACTCTCCTGTGTTTCCTATAGGGCCAGAACAGTGAGCTTGCTCAGAACAAAAGAACTGTACTTCCTACACACACGGGCCATATCTAGTTCAACTCTGCTTAGGAAACTGACAAGAACAGTAGCTTCTCTCAGTCCAATACACTGTACTTGCTGGGAACCGACTCGAGTGCTATTTGCACTGTGTATGGCAATGGGAGCGCAATAGTGACTCTTCTTAGCAGAAAACAACTCTTGTTCGTAGGACCAGAAACTGCTTGAGATTCAACTCTGTTTAGGACTGGGAAACAAACGCTAGCTCGCCTTACAAGAAACACACTCTGCTTTTGAGAAAAGAGCACTCCTCTACTCTCCTGTGTTTCCTATAGGGCCAGAACAGTGAGCTTGCTCAGAACAAAAGAACTGTGCTTCCTACACACACGGGCCATATCTAGTTCAAATCTGCTAAGGAAACTGATCAGAACAGTAGCTTCTCTTCAGTCCAATACACTGTAGTTGTTGGGAAGAGACCTGAGTGCTATTTCCACTCTGTAATGCAAAGGGAGTGCAATATTGACTTTCCTTACCAGAAAACAACTCTTGCTCATAGGACCAGAAACTGCATAAGATTCAACTCTGTTTAGGACTGGGAAACAAACACTAGCTCACCTTACAAGAAACACACTCTGCTTTTGAGAAAAGAGCACTCTTCTACTCTCCTGTGTTTCCTATAGGGCCAGAACAGTGAGCTTGCTCAGAACAAAAGAACTGTGCTTCCTACACACACGGGCCATACCTAGTTCAACTCTGCTATGGAAACTGATCAGAACAGTAGCTTCTCTTCATTCCAATACGCTGTAGTTGCTGGGAACAGACCTGAGTGCTATTTCCACTGTGTATGGCAAAGGGAGCACAATAGTGACTTTCCTTACCAGAAAACAACTCTTGCTCATAGGACCAGAAACTGCATAAGATTCAACTCCGTTTAGGACTGGGAAACAAACGCTAGCTCGCCTTACAAGAAACACGCTTTGCTTTTGAGAAAAGAGCACTCTTCTACTCTCCTGTGTTTCCTATAGGGCCAGAACAGTGAGCTTGCTCAGAACAAAAGAACTGTGCTTCCTACACACACCGGCCATATCTAGTTCAACTCTGCTTAGGAAACTGACCAGAACAGTAGCTTCTCTTCAGTCCAATACACTGTACTTGCTGGGAACAGACGCGAGTGCTATTTGCACTGTGTATGGCAATGGGAGCGCAATAGTGACTCTTCTTAGCAGAAAACAACTCTTGCTCATAGGACCAGGAACTGCATGGGATTCAACTCCGTTTAGGTCTGGGAAACAAACGCTAGCTCTCCTTACAAGAAACTCACTCTGCTTTTGAGAAAAGAGCACTCCTCTACTCTCCTGTGTTTCCTATAGGGCCAGAACAGTGAGCTTGCTCACAACAAAAGAACTGTGCTTCCTACACACACGGGCCATATCTAGTTCAAATCTGCTTAGGAAACTGACAAGAACAGTAGCTTCTCTTCAGTCCAATACACTGTACTTGCTGGGAACAGACGCTAGTGCTATTGGCACTGAGTATGGCAATGGGAGCACAATAGTGACTCTTCTTAGAAGAAAAAAACTCTTGCTCGTAGGAAAAGAAACTGCATGTCATTCAACACCGTTTAGGACTGGGAAACAAACGCTGGCTTGCGTTACAAGAAACACACTCTGCTTTTGAGAAAAGAGCACTCCTCTACTCTCCTGTGTTTCCTATAGGGCCAGAACAGTGAGCTTGCTCAGAACAAAAGAACTGTGCTTCCTACACACACGGGCCATATCTAGTTCAACTCTGCTTAGGAAACTGACAAGAACAGTAGCTTCTCTTCAGTCCAATACACTCTACTTGCTGGGAACAGACACGAGTGCTATTTGCACTGTGTATGGCAATGGGAGCGCAATAGTGACTCTTCTTAGCAGAAAACAACTCTTGCTCGTAGGACCAGAAACTGCATGGGATTCAACTCCGTTTATAACTGGGTATCAAACGCTAACTCGCCTTACAAGAAACACACTCTGCTTTTGAGAAAAGAGCACTCTTTTACTCTCCTGTGTTTCCTATAGGGCCAGAACAGTGAGCTTGCTCAGAAAAATGAACTGTGCTTCCTACACACACGGGTCATATCTAGTTCAACTCTGCTTAGGAAACTGACAAGAACAATAGCTTCTCTTCAGTCCAATACACTGTACTTGCTGGGAACAGACACGAGTGCTATTTCCACTGTGTATGGAAAAGGGAGCACAATATTGACTTTCCTTACCAGAAAACAACTCTTGCTCGTAGGACCAGAAACTGCATGTCATTCAACTCCGTTTAGGACTGGGAAACAAACGCTAGCTCTCCTTAAAAGAAACTCACTCTGCTTTTGAGAAAAGAGCACTCATCTACTCTCCTGTGTTTCCTATAGGGCCAGAACAGTGAGCTTGCTCAGAACAAAAGAACTGTGCTTCCTACACACACGGGCCATACCTAGTTCAACTCTGCTAAGGAAACTGATCAGAACAGAAGCTTCTCTTCATTCCAATACACTGTAGTTGCTGGGAACAGACCTGAGTGCTATTTCCACTGTGTATGACAAAGGGAGCACAATAGTGACTTTCCTTACCAGAAAACAACTCTTGCTCATAGGACCAGAAACTGCATAAGATTCAACTCCGTTTAGGACTGGGAAAAAAACGCTAGCTCGCCTTACAAGAAACACGCTTTGCTTTTGAGAAAAGAGCACTCTTCTACTCCCTGTGTTTCCTATAGGGCCAGAACAGTGAGCTTGCTCAGAACAAAAGAACTGTGCTTCCTACACGCACGGGCCATATCTAGTTCAACTCTACTTAGGAAACTGACAAGAACAGTAGCTTCTCTTCAGTCCAATACACTGTACTTGGTGGGAAGAGACGCGAGTGCTATTGGCACTGTGTATGGCAAAGGGAGCGCAATAGTGACTCTTCTTAGCAGAAAACAACTCTTGCTCGCAGGACCAGAAACTGCATGTCATTCAACTCCGATTAGGACTGGGAAACAAACGCTAGCTAGCCTTACAAGAAACTCACTCTGCTTTTGAGAAAAGAGCACTCCTCTACTCTCCTGTGTTTCCTATAGGGCCAGAACAGTGAGCTTGCTCAGAACAAAAGAACTGTGCTTCCTACACACACGGGCCATACCTACTTGAGCTCTGCAAAAGAAACTGATCAGAACAGTAGCTTCTCTTCAGTCCAATACACTGTACTTGCTGGGAACAGACCTGAGTGCTATTTCCTCTGTATATGGCAAAGGGAGCACAATATTGACTTTCCTTACCAGAAAACAACTCTTGCTCGTAGGACCAGAAACTGCATGTCATTCAACTCCGTTTAGGACTGGGAAACAAACGCTAGCTCGCCTTACAAGAAACACACTCTGCTTTTGAGAAAAGAGCACTCTTCTACTCCCTTGTGTTTCCTATAGGGCCAGAACAGTGAGCTTGCTCAGAACAAAAGAACTGTGCTTCCTACACACACGGGCCATATCTAGTTCAACTCTGCTTAGGAAACTGACAAGAACAGTAGCTTCTCTCAGTCCAATACACTGTACTTGCTGGGATCCGACGCGAGTGCTATTGGCACTGTGTATGGCAATGGGAGCGCAATAGTGACTCTTCTTAGCAGAAAACAACTCTTGTTCATAGGACCAGAAACTGCATGGGATTCAACTCCGTTTAGGACTGGGAAACAAACGCTAGCTCGCCTTACAAGAAACACACTCTGCTTTTGAGAAAAGAGCACTCTTCTACTCCCCTGTGTTTCCTATAGGGCCAGAACAGTGAGCTTGCTCAGAACAAAAGAACTGTGCTTCCTACACACACGGGCCATATCTAGTACAACTCTGCTAAGGAAACTGATCAGAACAGTAGCTTCTCTTCAGTCCAATACACTGTACTTGCTGGGAACAGACCTGAGTGCTATTTCCACTGTGCATGGAAAAGGGAGCACAATATTGACTTTAATTACCAGAAAACAACTCTTGCTCGTAGGACCAAAAACTGCATGTCATTCAACTGTGTTTAGGACTGGGAAACAAACACTAGCTTGCCTTACAAGAAACTCACTCTGCTTTTGAGAAAAGAGCACTCCTCTACTCTCCTGTGTTTCCTATAGGGCCAGAACAGTGTGCTTGCTCAGAACAAAAGAACTGTGCTTCCTACACACACGGGCAATACCTACTTCAGCTCTGCAAAAGAAACTGATCAGAACAGTAGCTTCTCTTCAGTCCAATACACTGTACTTGCTGGGAACAGACCTGAGTGCTATTTCCACTGTGTATGGCAAAGGGAGCACAATATTGACTTTCCTTACCAGAAAACAACTCTTGCTCGTAGGACCAGAAACTGCATGTCATCAACTCCGTTTAGGACTGGGAAACAAATGCTACCTCTCCTTACAAGAAACACACTCTGCTTTTGATAAAAGAGCACTCTTCTACTCTCCTGTATTTCCTATAGGGCCAGAACAGTGAGCTTGCTCAGAAAAAATGAACTGTGCTTCCTACACACACGGGCCATATCTAGTTCAACTCTGCTTAGGAAACTGACCAGAACAGTAGCTTCTCTTCAGTCCAATACACTGTACTTGCTGGGAACAGACGCGAGTGCTATTTGCACTGTGTATGGCAATGGGAGCGAAATAGTGACTCTTCTTAGCAGAAAACAACTCTTGCTCATAGGATCAGGAACTGCATGGGATTCAACTCCGTTTAGGTCTGGGAAACAAACGCTAGCTCTCCTTACAAGAAACTCACTCTGCTTTTGAGAAAAGAGCACTCTTCTACTCTCCTGTGTTTCCTATAGGGCCAGATCAGTGAGCTTGCTCAGAACAAAAGAACTGTACTTCCTACACACACGGGCCATATCTAGTTCAACTCTGCTTAGGAAACTCACAAGAACAGTAGCTTCTCTCAGTCCAATACACTGTACTTGCTGGGAACCGACTCGAGTGCTATTTGCACTGTGTATGGCAATGGGAGCGCAATAGTGACTCTTCTTAGCAGAAAACAACTCTTGTTCGTAGGACCAAAAACTGCTTGGGATTCAACTCTGTTTAGGACTGGGAAACAAACGCTAGCTCGCCTTACAAGAAACACACTCTGCTTTTGAGAAAAGAGCACTCCTCTACTCTCCTGTGTTTCCTATAGGGCCAGAACAGTGAGCTTGCTCAGAACAAAAGAACTGTGCTTCCTACACATACGGGCCATACCTAGTTCAACTCTGCTATGGAAACTGATCAGAACAGTAGCTTCTCTTCATTCCAATACGCTGTAGTTGCTGGGAACAGACCTGAGTTCTATTTCCACTGTGTATGGCAAAGGTAGCACAATAGTGACTTTCCTTACCAGAAAACAACTCTTGCTCATAGGACCAGAAACTGCATAAGATTCAACTCCGTTTAGGACTGGGAAACAAATGCTAGCTCGCCTTACAAGAAACACACTCTGCTTTTGAGAAAAGAGCACTCCTCTACTCTCATGTGTTTCCTATAGGGCCAGAACAGTGAGCTTGCTCAGAAAAAATGAACTGTGCTTCCTACACACACGGGCCATATCTAGTTCAACTCTGCTTAGGAAACTGACAAGAACAGTAGCTACTCTTCAGTCCAATACACTGTACTTGCTGGGAACAGACGCGAGTGCTATTTGCACTGTGTATGGCAATGGGAGCACAATAGTGACTCTTCTTAGCAGAAAACAACTCTTGCTCATAGGACCAGAAACTGCATGTCATTCAGCTCCATTTAGGATTGGGAAACAAACGCTAGCTCACCTTACAAGAAACACACTCTGCTTTTGAGAAAAGAGCACTCTTCTACTCTCCTGTGTTTTTTATAGGGCCAGAACAGTGAGCTTGCTCAGAACAAAAGAACTGTGCTTCCTACACACACGGGCCATACCTAGTTCAACTCTGCTAAGGAAACTGATCAGAACAGTAGCTTCTCTTCATTCCAATACGCTGTAGTTGCTGGGAAGAGACCTGAGTGCTATTTCCACTGTGTATGGCAAAGGGAGCACAATAGTGACTTTCCTTACCAGAAAACAACTCTTTCTCATAGGACCAGAAACTGCATAAGATTCAACTCCGTTTAGGACTGGGAAACAAACGCTAGCTCGCCTTACAAGAAACACGCTTTGCTTTTGAGAAAAGAGCACTCTTCTACTCTCCTGTGTTTCCTATAGGGCGAGAACAGTGAGCTTGCTCAGAAAAAAAGTACTGTGCTTCCTACACACACGGGCCATATCTAGTTCAACTCTGCTTAGGAAACTGACAAGAACAGCAGCTTCTCTTCAGTCCAATACACTCTACTTGCTGGGAACAGACACGAGTGCTATTTGCACTGTGTATGGCAATGCGATTGCAATAGTGACTCTTCTTAGCAGAAAACAACTCTTGCTCGTAGGACCAGAAACTGCATGGGATTCAACTCCGTTTATAACTGGGAATCAAAAGCTAGCTCGCCTTACAAGAAACACACTCTGCTTTTGAGAAAAGAGCACTCTTCTACTCTCCTGTGTTTCCTATATGGCCAGAACAGTGAGCTTGCTCAGAACAAAAGAACTGTGCTTCCTACACACATGGGCCATACCTACTTCAGCTCTGCATAAGAAACTGATCAGAAAAGTAGCTTCTCTTCAGTCCAATACACTGTAGTTGCTGGGAACAGACCTGAGTGCTATTTCCACTGTGTATGGCAAAGGGAGCACAATAGTGACTTTCCTAACCAGAAAACAACTCTTGCTCGTAGGACCAGAAACTGCATGGGATTCAACTCCGTTTAGGACTGGGAAACAAACGCTAGCTCGCCTTACTAGAAACGCACTCTGCTTTTGAGAAAAGAGCACTCCTCTACTCTCCTGTGTTTCCTATAGGGCCAGAACAGTGAGCTTGCTCAGAACAAAAGAACTGTGCTTCCTACACACACCGGCCATATCTAGTTCAACTCTGTTTAGGAAACTGACAAGAACAATAGATTCTCTTCAGTCCAATACACTGTACTTGCTATGAACAGACGCGAGTGCTATTTGCACTGTGTATGGCAATGGGAGCACAATAGTTCCTCTTCTTAGCAGAAAACAACTCTTGCACGTAAGACCAGAAACTGCATGGGATTCAACTCCGTTTAGGACTGGGAAACAAACGCTAGCTCTCCTTACAAGAAACACACTCTGCTTTTGAGAAAAGAGCACTCTTCTACTCTCCTGTGTTTCCTATAGAGCCAGAACAGTGAGCTTGTTCAGAACAAAAGAACTGTGCTTCCTACACACATGGGCCATACCTACTTCAGCTCTGCATAAGAAACTGATCAGAAAAGTAGCTTCTCTTCACTCCAATACACTGTAGTTGCTGGGAACAGACGCGAGTGCTATTTCCACTGTGTATGGCAAAGGGAGCACAAAAGTGACTTTCCTAACCAGAAAACAACTCTTGCTCGTAGGACCAGAAACTGCATGGGATTCAACTCCGTTTAGGACTGGGAAACAAACGCTAGCTCGCCTTACAAGAAACGCACTCTGCTTTTGAGAAAAGAGCACTCTTCTACTCTCCTGTGTTTCCTATAGGGCCAGAACAGTGAGCTTGCTCAGAACAAAAGAACTGTGCTTCCTACACACCGGCCATATCTAGTTCAACTCTGCTTAGGAAACTGACAAGAACAGTAGCTTCTCTTCAGTCCAATACACTGTACTTGCTGGGAACAGATGCGAGTGCTATTTCCACTGTGTATGGCAAAGGGAGCACAATAGTGACTTTCCTTACCAGAAAACAACTCTTCCTCGAAGGACCAGAAAATGCATGGGATTCAACTCTGTTTAGGACTGGGAAACAAAGGCTTGCTCGCCTTACAAGAAACACACTCTGCTTTTGAGAAAAGAGCACTCTTCTACTCTCCTGTGTTTCCTATAGGGCCAGAACAGTGAGCTTGCTCAGAACAAAAGAACTGTGGTTCCTACACACACGGGCCATATCTAGTTCAAGTCTGCTTAGGAAACTGACAAGAACAGTAGCTTCTCTTCAGTCCAATACACTGTACTTGATGGGAACACAGGTGAGTGCTATTTGCACTGTGTATGGCAAGGGGAGCGCAATAGTGACTCTTCTTAGCAGAAAACAACTCTTGCTCGTAGGACCAGAAACTGCATGTCATTCCACTCCGTTTAGGACTGGAAAACAAACGCTAGCTCGCCTTACAAGAAACACACTCTGCTTTTGAGAAAAGAGCACTCTTCTACTCTCCTGTGATTCCAATAGGGCCAGAACTGTGAGCTTCCTCAGAACAAAAGAACTGTGCTTCCTACACACACGGGCCATATCTAGTTCAACTCTGCTTAGGAAACTGACAAGAACAGCAGCTTCTCTTCAGTCCAATACACTCTACTTGCTGGGAACAGACACGAGTGCTATTTGCACTGTGTATGGCAATGGGATTGCAATAGTGACTCTTCTTAGCAGAAAACAACTCTTGCTCGTAGGACCAGAAACTGCATGGGATTCAACTCCGTTTATAACTGGGAATCAAACGCTAGCTCGCCTTACAAGAAACACACTCTGCTTTTGAGAAAAGAGCACTCTTCTACTCTCCTGTGTTTCCTATAGGGCCAGAACAGTGAGCTTGCTCAGAACAAAAGAACTGTGCTTCCTACACACACGGACCATACCTACTTCAGCTCTGCATAAGAAACTGATCAGAAAAGTAGCTTCTTTTCAGTCCAATACACTGTAGTTGCTGGGAACAGACCTGAGTGCTATTTCCACTGTGTATGGCAAAGGGAGCATAATAGTGACTTTCCTTACCAGAAAACAACTCTTCCTCGTAGGACCAGAAACTGCATGGGATTCATCTCCGTTTAGGACTGGGAAACAAACGCTAGCTCTCCTTAAAAGAAACACACTCTGCTTTTGAGAAAAGAGCACTCTTCTACTCTCCTGTGTTTCCTATAGGGCCAGAACAGTGAGCTTGCTCAGAACAAAAGAACTGTGCTTCCTACACACATGGGCCATACCTACTTCAGCTCTGCATAAGAAACTGATCAGAAAAGTAGCTTCTCTTCAGTCCAATATACTGTAGTTGCTGGGAACAGACCTGAGTGCTATTTCCACTGTGTATGGCAAAGGGAGCACAATAGTGACTTTCCTAACCAGAAAACAACTCTTGCTCATAGGACCAGCAACTGCATGGGATTCAACTCCGTTTAGGACTGGGAAACAAACGCTAGCTAGCCTTACAAGAAACGCACTCTGCTTTTGAGAAAAGAGCACTCCTCTACTCTCCTGTGTTTCCTATAGAGCCAGAACAGTGACCTTGCTCAGAACAAAAGAACTGTGCTTCCTACACACACGGGCCATATCTAGTTCAACTCTGCTTAGGAAACTGACAAGAACAGGAGCTTCTCTTCAGTCCAATACACTGTACTTGGTATGAACAGACTCGAGTGCTATTTGCACTGTGTATGGCAATGGGAGCTCAATAGTTCCTCTTCTTAGCAGAAAATAACTCTTGCTCGTAGGACCAGAAACTGCATGTCATTCAACTCCGTTTAGGACTGGGAAAAAAAGGCTAGCTCTCCTTACAAGAAACACACTCTGCTTTTGAGAAAAGAGCACTCTTCTACTCTCCTGTGTTTCCTATAGAGCCAGAACAGTGAGCTTGCTCAGAACAAAGGAACTGTGCTTCCTACATACACGGGCCATATCTAGTTCAACTCTGCTTAGGAAACTGACAAGAACAGTAGCTGCTCTTCAGTCCAATACACTGTACTTGCTGGGAACATACGCGAGTGCTATTTCCACTGTGTATGGCAAGGGGAACACAATAGTGACTTTCCTTACCAGAAAACAACTCTTCCTCGAAGGACCAGAAACTGCATTGTATTCAACTCTGTTTAGGACTGGGAAACAAACGCTAGCTCGCCTTACAAGAAACACACTCTGCTTTTGAGAAAAGAGCACTCTTCTACTCTCCTGTGATTCCTGTAGGGCCAGAACAGTGAGCTTGCTCAGAACAAAAGAACTGTGCTTCCTACACACACGGGCCATATCTAGTTCAACTCTGCTTAGGAAACTGACAAGAACAGTAGCTTCTCTTCAGTCCAATACACTGTACTTGCTGGGAATAGAGGTGAGTGCTATTTGCACTGAGTATGGCAATGGGAGCACAATAGTGACTCTTCTTAGCAGAAAACAACTCTTGCTCGTAGGACCAGAAACTGCCTGTCATTCCACTCCGTTTAGGACTGGAAAACAAACGCTAGCTCGCCTTACAAGAACCCCACTCTGCTTTTGAGAAAAGAGCACTCTTCTACTCTCCTGTGTTTCCAATAGGGCCAGAACAGTGAGCTTGCTCAGAACAAAAGAACTGTGCTTCCTACACACACGGGCCATATCGAGTTCAACTCTGCTTAGGAAACTCACAAGAACAGTAGCTTCTCTTCAGTCCAATTCACTCTACTTGCTGGGAACAGACATGAGTGCTATTGGCACTGTGTATGGCAATGGGATTGCAATAGTGACTCTTCTTAGCAGAAAACAACTCTTGCTCGTAGGACCAGAAACTGCATGGGATTCAACTCCGTTTAGGACTGGGAAACAAACCCTAGCTCGCCTTACAAGAAACACACTCTGCTTTTGAGAAAAAGCACTCTTCTACTCTCCTGTGTTTCCTATAGGGCCAGAACAGTGAGCTTGCTCAGAAAAAATGAACTGTGCTTCCTACACACACAGGACATATCTAGTTCAACTCTGCTTAGGAAACTGACAAGAACAGTAGCTTCTCTTCAGTCCAATACACTGTACTTGCTGGGAACAGACGCGAGTGCTATTTGCACTGTGTATGGCAATGGGAGCGCAATAGTGACTCTTCTTAGCAGAAAACAACTCTTGCTCATAGGACCAGAAACTGCATGGAATTCAACTCCGTTTAAGTCTGGGAAACAAACGCTAGCTCGCCTTACAAGAAACACACTCTGCATTTGAGAAAAGAGCACTCTTCTACTCTCCTTTTTTTCCCTATAGGGCCAGAACAGTGAGCTTGCTCAGAACAAAAGAACTGTGCTTCCTACACACACGGGCCATATCTAGTTCAACTCTGCTTAGGAAACTGACAAGAACAGTAGCTTCTCTTCAGTCCAATACACTGTACTTGCTGGGAAGAGACGCGAGTGCTATTGCCACTGTGTATGGCAAAGGGAGCGCAATAGTGACTCTTCTTAGCAGAAAACAACTCTTGCTCGTAGGACCAGAAACTGCATATCATTCAACTCAGTTTAGGACTGGGAAACAAACGCTAGCTCGCCTTACATGAAACTCTCTGCTTTTGAGAAAAGAGCACTCCTCTACTCTCCTGTGTTTCCTATAGGGCCAGAACAGTGTGCTTGCTCAGAACAAAAGAACTGTGCTTCCTACACACACGGGCCATACCTACTTCAGCTCTGCAAAAGAAACTGATCAGAACAGTAGCTTCTCTTCAGTCCAATACACTGTACTTGCTGGGAACAGACCTGAGTGCTATTTCCACTGTGTATGGCAAAGGGAGCGCAATATTGACTTTCCTTACCAGAAAACAACTCTTGCTCGTAGGACCAGAAACTTCATGTCATTCAACTCCGTTTAGGACTGGGAAACAAATGCTACCTCTCCTTACAAGAAACAAACTCTTCTTTTTGAGAAAAGAGCACTCCTCTACTCTCCTGTGTTTCCTATAGGGCCAGAACAGTGAGCTTGCTCAGAAAAAATGAACTGTGCTTCCTACACACACCGGCCATATCTAGTTCAACTCTGCTTAGGAAACTGACAAGAACAGTAGCTTCTCTTCAGTCCAATACACTGTACTTGCTGGGAACAGACGCAAGAGCTATTTGCACTGTGTATGGCAATGGGAGCGCAATAGTGACTCTTCTTAGCAGAAAACAACTCTTGTTCATAGGACCAGAAACTGCATGGGATTCAACTCCGTTTAGGTCTGGGAAACAAACGCTAGCTCGCCTTACAAGAAACACACTCTGCTTTTGAGAAAAGAGCACTCTTCTACTCTCCTGTGTTTCCTATAGGGCCAGATCAGTGAGCTTGCTCAGAACAAAAGAACTGTACTTCCTACACACACGGGCCATATCTAGTTCAACTCTGCTTAGGAAACTGCCAAGAACAGTAGCTTCTCTCAGTCCAATACACTGTACTTGCTGGGAACCGACTCGAGTGCTATTTGCACTGTGTATGGCAATGGGAGCGCAATAGTGACTCTTCTTAGCAGAAAACAACTCTTGTTTGTAGGACCAGAAACTGCTTGGGATTCAACTCTGTTTAGGACTGGGAAACAAACGCTAGCTCGCCTTACAAGAAACACACTCTGCTTTTGAGAAAAGAGCACTCCTCTACTCTCCTGTGTTTCCTATAGGGCCAGAACAGTGAGCTTGCTCAGAACAAAAGAACTGTGCTTCCTACACATACGGGCCATACCTAGTTCAACTCTGCTATGGAAACTGATCAGAACAGTAGCTTCTCTTCATTCCAATACGCTGTAGTTGCTGGAACAGACCTGAGTGCTATTTCCACTGTGTATGGCAAAGGGAGCACAATAGTGACTTTCCTTACCAGAAAACAACTCTTGCTCATAGGACCAGAAACTGCATAAGATTCAACTCCGTTTAGGACTGGGAAACAAACGCTAGCTCGCCTTACAAGAAACACGCTTTGCTTTTGAGAAAAGAGCACTCTTCTACTCTCCTGTGTTTCCTATAGGGCCAGAACAGTGAGCTTGCTCAGAACAAAAGAACTGTGCTTCCTACACACACCGGCCATATCTAGTTCAACTCTGCTTAGGAAACTGACAAGAATAGTAGCTTCTCTTCAGTCCAATACACTGTACTTGCTGGGAACAGACGCGAGTGCTATTTCCACTGTGTATGGCAAAGGGAGCACAATAGTGACTTTCCTTACCAGATAAAAACTCTTCCTCGAAGGACCAGAAACTGCATGGGATTCAACTCCGTTTAGGACTGGGAAACAAACGCTAGCTCGCCTTACAAGAAACACACTCTGCTTTTGAGAAAAGAGCACTCTTCTACTCTCCTGTGTTTCCTAAAGGGCCAGAACAGTGAGCTTGCTCAGAACAAAAGAACTGTGCTTCCTACACACACGGGCCATATCTAGTTCAACTCTGCTTAGGAAACTGACAAGAACAGCAGCTTCTCTTCAGTCCAATACACTCTACTTGCTGGGGACACACACGAGTGCTATTTGCACTGTGTATGGCAATGGGATTGCAATAGTGACTCTTCTTAGCAGAAAACAACTCTTGCTCGTAGGACCAGAAACTGCATGGGATTCAACTCCGTTTATAACTGGGAATCAAAAGCTAGCTCGCCTTACAAGAAACACACTCTGCTTTTGAGAAAGAGCACTCTTCTACTCTCCTGTGTTTCCTATATGGCCAGAACAGTGAGCTTGCTCAGAACAAAAGAACTGTGCTTCCTACACACATGGGCCATACCTACTTCAGCTCTGCATAAGAAACTGATCAGAAAAGTAGCTTCTCTTCAGTCCAATACACTGTAGTTGCTGGGAACAGACCTGAGTGCTATTTCCACTGTGTATGGCAAAGGGAGCACAATAGTGACTTTCCTAACCAGAAAACAACTCTTGCTCGTAGGACCAGAAACTGCATGGGATTCAACTCCGTTTAGGACTGGGAAACAAACGCTAGCTCGCCTTACTAGAAACGCACTCTGCTTTTGAGAAAAGAGCACTCCTCTACTCTCCTGTGTTTCCTATAGGGCCAGAACAGTGAGCTTGCTCAGAACAAAAGAACTGTGCTTCCTACACACACCGGCCATATCTAGTTCAACTCTGTTTAGGAAACTGACAAGAACAATAGATTCTCTTCAGTCCAATACACTGTACTTGCTATGAACAGACGCGAGTGCTATTTGCACTGTGTATGGCAATGGGAGCACAATAGTTCCTCTTCTTAGCAGAAAACAACTCTTGCACGTAAGACCAGAAACTGCATGTCATTCAACTCCGTTTAGGACTGGGAAACAAACGCTAGCTCTCCTTACAAGAAACACACTCTGCTTTTGAGAAAAGAGCACTCTTCTACTCTCCTGTGTTTCCTATAGAGCCAGAACAGTGAGCTTGTTCAGAACAAAAGAACTGTGCTTCCTACACACATGGGCCATACCTACTTCAGCTCTGCATAAGAAACTGATCAGAAAAGTAGCTTCTCTTCACTCCAATACACTGTAGTTGCTGGGAACAGACGCGAGTGCTATTTCCACTGTGTATGGCAAAGGGAGCACAAAAGTGACTTTCCTAACCAGAAAACAACTCTTGCTCGTAGGACCAGAAACTGCATGGGATTCAACTCCGTTTAGGACTGGGAAACAAACGCTAGCTCGCCTTACAAGAAACGCACTCTGCTTTTGAGAAAAGAGCACTCTTCTACTCTCCTGTGTTTCCTATAGGGCCAGAACAGTGAGCTTGCTCAGAACAAAAGAACTGTGCTTCCTACACACACCGGCCATATCTAGTTCAACTCTGCTTAGGAAACTGACAAGAACAGTAGCTTCTCTTCAGTCCAATACACTGTACTTGTTGGGAACAGATGCGAGTGCTATTTCCACTGTGTATGGCAAAGGGAGCACAATAGTGACTTTCCTTACCAGAAAACAACTCTTCCTCGAAGGACCAGAAACTGCATGGGATTCAACTCTGTTTAGGACTGGGAAACAAAGGCTTGCTCGCCTTACAAGAAACACACTCTGCTTTTGAGAAAAGAGCACTCTTCTACTCTCCTGTGTTTCCTATAGGGCCAGAACAGTGAGCTTGCTCAGAACAAAAGAACTGTGGTTCCTACACACACGGGCCATATCTAGTTCAAGTCTGCTTAGGAAACTGACAAGAACAGTAGCTTCTCTTCAGTCCAATACACTGTACTTGATGGGAATACAGGTGAGTGCTATTTGCACTGTGTATGGCAAGGGGAGCGCAATAGTGACTCTTCTTAGCAGAAAACAACTCTTGCTCGTAGGACCAGAAACTGCATGTCATTCCACTCCGTTTAGGACTGGAAAACAAACGCTAGCTCGCCTTACAAGAAACACACTCTGCTTTTGAGAAAAGAGCACTCTTCTACTCTCCTGTGATTCCAATAGGGCCAGAACTGTGAGCTTGCTCAGAACAAAAGAACTGTGCTTCCTACACACACGGGCCATATCTAGTTCAACTCTGCTTAGGAAACTGACAAGAACAGCAGCTTCTCTTCAGTCCAATACACTCTACTTGCTGGGAACAGACACGAGTGCTATTTGCACTGTGTATGGCAATGGGATTGCAATAGTGACTCTTCTTAGCAGAAAACAACTCTTGCTCGTAGGACCAGAAACTGCATGGAATTCAACTCCGTTTATAACTGGGAATCAAACGCTAGCTCGCCTTACAAGAAACACACTCTGCTTTTGAGAAAAGAGCACTCTTCTACTCTCCTGTGTTTCCTATAGGGCCAGAACAGTGAGCTTGCTCAGAACAAAAGAACTGTGCTTCCTACACACACGGACCATACCTACTTCAGCTCTGCATAAGAAACTGATCAGAAAAGTAGCTTCTTTTCAGTCCAATACACTGTAGTTGCTGGGAACAGACCTGAGTGCTATTTCCACTGTGTATGGCAAAGGGAGCATAATAGTGACTTTCCTTACCAGAAAACAACTCTTCCTCGTAGGACCAGAAACTGCATGGGATTCATCTCCGTTTAGGACTGGGAAACAAACGCTAGCTCTCCTTAAAAGAAACACACTCTGCTTTTGAGAAAAGAGCACTCTTCTACTCTCCTGTGTTTCCTATAGGGCCAGAACAGTGAGCTTGCTCAGAACAAAAGAACTGTGCTTCCTACACACATGGGCCATACCTACTTCAGCTCTGCATAAGAAACTGATCAGAAAAGTAGCTTCTCTTCAGTCCAATATACTGTAGTTGCTGGGAACAGACCTGAGTGCTATTTCCACTGTGTATGGCAAAGGGAGCACAATAGTGACTTTCCTAACCAGAAAACAACTCTTGCTCATAGGACCAGCAACTGCATGGGATTCAACTCCGTTTAGGACTGGGAAACAAACGCTAGCTAGCCTTACAAGAAACGCACTCTGCTTTTGAGAAAAGAGCACTCCTCTACTCTCCTGTGTTTCCTATAGAGCCAGAACAGTGACCTTGCTCAGAACAAAAGAACTGTGCTTCCTACACACACGGGCCATATCTAGTTCAACTCTGCTTAGGAAACTGACAAGAACAGGAGCTTCTCTTCAGTCCAATACACTGTACTTGGTATGAACAGACGCGAGTGCTATTTGCACTGTGTATGGCAATGGGAGCACAATAGTTCCTCTTCTTAGCAGAAAATAACTCTTGCTCGTAGGACCAGAAACTGCATGTCATTCAACTCCGTTTAGGACTGGGAAAAAAAGGCTAGCTCTCCTTACAAGAAACACACTCTGCTTTTGAGAAAAGAGCACTCTTCTACTCTCCTGTGTTTCCTATAGAGCCAGAACAGTGAGCTTGCTCAGAACAAAGGAACTGTGCTTCCTACATACACGGGCCATATCTAGTTCAACTCTGCTTAGGAAACTGACAAGAACAGTAGCTGCTCTTCAGTCCAATACACTGTACTTGCTGGGAACATACGCGAGTGCTATTTCCACTGTGTATGGCAAGGGGAGCACAATAGTGACTTTCCTTACCAGAAAACAACTCTTCCTCGAAGGACCAGAAACTGCATGGAATTCAACTCTGTTTAGGACTGGGAAACAAACGCTAGCTCGCCTTACAAGAAACACACTCTGCTTTTGAGAAAAGAGCACTCTTCTACTCTCCTGTGATTCCTGTAGGGCCAGAACAGTGAGCTTGCTCAGAACAAAAGAACTGTGCTTCCTACACACACGGGCCATATCTAGTTCAACTCTGCTTAGGAAACTGACAAGAACAGTAGCTTCTCTTCAGTCCAATACACTGTACTTGCTGGGAATAGAGGTGAGTGCTATTTGCACTGAGTATGGCAATGGGAGCACAATAGTGACTCTTCTTAGCAGAAAACAACTCTTGCTCGTAGGACCAGAAACTGCCTGTCATTCCACTCCGTTTAGGACTGGAAAACAAACGCTAGCTCGCCTTACAAGAACCCCACTCTGCTTTTGAGAAAAGAGCACTCTTCTACTCTCCTGTGTTTCCAATAGGGCCAGAACAGTGAGCTTGCTCAGAACAAAAGAACTGTGCTTCCTACACACAAGGGCCATATCTAGTTCAACTCTGCTTAGGAAACTGACAAGAACAGTAGCTTCTCTTCATTCCAATACACTCTACTTGCTGGGAACAGACATGAGTGCTATTGGCACTGTGTATGGCAATGGGATTGCAATAGTGACTCTTCTTAGCAGAAAACATCTCTTGCTCGTAGGACCAGAAACTGCATGGGATTCAACTCCGTTTAGGACTGGGAAACAAACCCTAGCTCGCCTTACAAGAAACACACTCTGCTTTTGAGAAAAAGCACTCTTCTACTCTCCTGTGTTTCCTATAGGGCCAGAACAGTGAGCTTGCTCAGAAAAAATGAACTGTGCTTCCTACACACACAGGACATATCTAGTTCAACTCTGCTTAGGAAACTGACAAGAACAGTAGCTTCTCTTCAGTCCAATACACTGTACTTGCTGGGAAGAGACGCGAGTGCTATTGCCACTGTGTATGGCAAAGGGAGCGCAATAGTGACTCTTCTTAGCAGAAAACAACTCTTGCTCGTAGGACCAGAAACTGCATATCATTCAACTCAGTTTAGGACTGGGAAACAAACGCTAGCTCACCTTACATGAAACTCTCTGCTTTTGAGAAAAGAGCACTCCTCTACTCTCCTGTGTTTCCTATAGGGCCAGAACAGTGTGCTTGCTCAGAACAAAAGAACTGTGCTTCCTATACACACGGGCCACACCTACTTCAGCTCTGCAAAAGAAACTGATCAGAACAGTAGCTTCTCTTCAGTCCAATACACTGTACTTGCTGGGAACAGACCTGAGTGCTATTTCCACTGTGTAAGGCTAAGGGAGCGCAATATTGACTTTCCTTACCAGAAAACAACTCTTGCTCATAGGACCAGAAACTTCATGTCATTCAACTCCGTTTAGGACTGGGAAACAAATGCTACCTCTCCTTACAAGAAACAAACTCTGCTTTTGAGAAAAGAGCACTCTTCTACTCTCCTGTGTTTCCTATAGGGCCAGAACAGTGAGCTTGCTCAGAACAAAAGAACTGTACTTCCTACACACACGGGCCATATCTAGTTCAACTCTGCTTAGGAAACTGACAAGAACAGTAGCTTCTCTCAGTCCAATACACTGTACTTGCTGGGAACCGACTCGAGTGCTATTTGCACTGTGTATGGCAATGGGAGCGCAATAGTGACTCTTCTTAGCAGAAAACAACTCTTGTTCGAAGGACCAGAAACTGCTTGGGATTCAACTCTGTTTAGGACTGGGAAACAAACGCTAGCTCGCCTTACAAGAAACACACTCTGCTTTTGAGAAAAGAGCACTCCTCTACTCTCCTGTGTTTCCTATAGGGCCAGAACAGTGAGCTTGCTCAGAACAAAAGAACTGTGCTTCCTACACACACGGGCCATATCTAGTTCAAATCTGCTAAGGAAACTGATCAGAACAGTAGCTTCTCTTCAGTCCAATACACTGTAGTTGTTGGGAACAGAACTGAGTGCTATTTCCACTCTGTAATGCAAAGGGAGTGCAATATTGACTTTCCTTACCAGAAAACAACTCTTGCTCGTAGGACCAGAAACTGCATGTCATTCGGCTCCATTTAGGATTGGGAAACAAACGCTAGCTCACCTTACAAGAAACACACTCTGCTTTTGAGAAAAGAGCACTCTTCTACTCTCCTGTGTTTCCTATAGGGCCAGAACAGTGAGCTTGCTCAGAACAAAAGAACTGTGCTTCCTACACACACGGGCCATACCTAGTTCAACTCTGCTATGGAAACTGATCAGAACAGTAGCTTCTCTTCATTCCAATACGCTGTAGTTGCTGGGAACAGACCTGAGTGCTATTTCCACTGTGTATGGCAAAGGGAGCACAATAGTGACTTTCCTTACCAGAAAACAACTCTTGCTCATAGGACCAGAAACTGCATAAGATTCAACTCCGTTTAGGACTGGGAAACAAACGCTAGCTCGCCTTACAAGAAACACGCTTTGCTTTTGAGAAAAGAGCACTCTTCTACTCTCCTGTGTTTCCTATAGGGCCAGAACAGTGAGCTTGCTCAGAACAAAAGAACTGTGCTTCCTACACACACCGGCCATATCTAGTTCAACTCTGCTTAGGAAACTGAAAAGAATAGTAGCTTCTCTTCAGTCCAATACACTGTACTTGCTGGGAACAGACGCGAGTGCTATTTCCACTGTGTATGGCAAAGGGAGCACAATAGTGACTTTCCTTACCAGAAAAAAACTCTTCCTCGAAGGACCAGAAACTGCATGGGATTCAACTCCGTTTAGGACTGGGAAACAAACGCTAGCTCGCCTTACAAGAAACACACTCTGCTTTTGAGAAAAGAGCACTCTTCTACTCTCCTGTGTTTCCTAAAGGGCCAGAACAGTGAGCTTGCTCAGAACAAAAGAACTGTGCTTCCTACACACACGGGCCATATCTAGTTCAACTCTGCTTAGGAAACTGACAAGAACAGCAGCTTCTCTTCAGTCCAATACACTCTACTTGCTTGGAACAGACACGAGTGCTATTTGCACTGTGTATGGCAATGGGATTGCAATAGTGACTCTTCTTAGCAGAAAACAACTCTTGCTCGTAGGACCAGAAACTGCATGGTATTCAACTCTGTTTATAACTGGGAATCAAAAGCTAGCTCGCCTTACAAGAAACACACTCTGCTTTTGAGAAAAGAACACTCTTCTACTCTCCTGTGTTTCCTATATGGCCAGAACAGTGAGCTTGCTCAGAACAAAAGAACTGTGCTTCCTACACACACGGGCCATACCTACTTCAGCTCTGCATAAGAAACTGATCAGAAAAGTAGCTTCTCTTCAGTCCAATACACTGTAGTTGCTGGGAACAGACCTGAGTGCTATTTCCACTGTGTATGGCAAAGGGAGCATAATAGTGACTTTCCTTACCAGAAAACAACTCTTCCTCGTAGGACCAGAAACTGCATGGGATTCAACTACGTTTAGGACTGGGAAACAAACGCTAGCTCTCCTTAAAGAAACACACTCTGCTTTTGAGAAAAGAGCACTCTTCTACTCTCCTGTGTTTCCTATAGGGCCAGAACAGTGAGCTTGCTCAGAACAAAAGAACTGTGCTTCCTACACACATGGGCCATACCTACTTAAGCTCTGCATAAGAAACTGATCAGAAAAGTAGCTTCTCTTCAGTCCAATACACTGTAGTTGCTGGGAACAGACCTGAGTGCTATTTCCACTGTGTATGGCAAAGGGAGCACAATAGTGACTTTCCTAACCAGAAAACAACTCTTGCTCGTAGGACCAGAAACTGCATGGGATTCAACTCCGTTTAGGACTGGGAAACAAACGCTAGCTCGCCTTACAAGAAACGCACTCTGCTTTTGAGAAAAGAGCACTCCTCTACTCTCCTGTGTTTCCTATAGGGCCAGAACAGTGAGCTTGCTCAGAACAAAAGAACTGTGCTTCCTACACACACGGGCCATATCTAGTTCAACTCTGCTTAGGAAACTGACAAGAACAATAGATTCTCTTCAGTCCAATACACTGTACTTGCTATGAACAGACGCGAGTGCTATTTGCAGTGTGTATGGCAATGGGAGCACAATAGTTCCTCTTCTTAGCAGAAAACAACTCTTGCTCGTAAGACCAGAAACTGCATGTCATTCAACTCCGTTTAGGACTGGGAAACAAACGCTAGCTCTCCTTACAAGAAACACACTCTGCTTTTGAGAAAAGAGCACTCTTCTACTCCCCTTGTTTCCTATAGAGCCAGAACAGTGAGCTTGTTCAGAACAAAAGAACTTTGCTTCCTACACACATGGGCCATACCTACTTCAGCTCTGCATAAGAAACTGATCAGAAAAGTAGCTTCTCTTCAGTCCAATACACTGTAGTTGCTGGGAACAGACGGGAGTGCTATTTCCACTCTGTATGGCAAAGGGAGCACAATAGTGACTTTCCTAACCAGAAAACAACTCTTGCTCGTAGGACCAGAAACTGCATGGGATTCAACTCCGTTTAGGACTGGGAAACAAACGCTAGCTCGCCTTACAAGAAACGCACTCTGCTTTTGAGAAAAGAGCACTCTTCTACTCTCCTGTGTTTCCTATAGGGCCAGAACAGTGAGCTTGCTCAGAACAAAAGAACTGTGCTTCCTACACACACCGGCCAAATCTAGTTCAACTCTGCTTAGGAAACTGACAAGAACAGTAGCTTCTCTTCAGTCCAATACACTGTACTTGCTGGGAACAGATGCGAGTGCTATTTCCACTGTGTATGGCAAAGGGAGCACAATAGTGACTTTCCTTACCAGAAAACAACTCTTTCTCGAAGGACCAGAAACTGCATGGGATTCAACTCTGTTTAGGACTGGGAAACAAACACTTGCTCGCCTTACAAGAAACACACTCTGCTTTTGAGAAAAGAGCACTCTTCTACTCTCCTGTGTTTCCTATAGGGCCAGAACAGTGAGCTTGCTCAGAACAAAAGAACTGTGCTTCCTACACACATGGGCCATACCTACTTAAGCTCTGCATAAGAAACTGATCAGAAAAGTAGCTTCTCTTCAGTCCAATACACTGTAGTTGCTGGGAACAGACCTGAGTGCTATTTCCACTGTGTATGGCAAAGGGAGCACAATAGTGACTTTCCTAACCAGAAAACAACTCTTGCTCGTAGGACCAGAAACTGCATGGGATTCAACTCCGTTTAGGACTGGGAAACAAACGCTAGCTCGCCTTACAAGAAACGCACTCTGCTTTTGAGAAAAGAGCACTCCTCTACTCTCCTGTGTTTCCTATAGGGCCAGAACAGTGAGCTTGCTCAGAACAAAAGAACTGTGCTTCCTACACACACGGGCCATATCTAGTTCAACTCTGCTTAGGAAACTGACAAGAACAATAGATTCTCTTCAGTCCAATACACTGTACTTGCTATGAACAGACGCGAGTGCTATTTGCAGTGTGTATGGCAATGGGAGCACAATAGTTCCTCTTCTTAGCAGAAAACAACTCTTGCTCGTAAGACCAGAAACTGCATGTCATTCAACTCCGTTTAGGACTGGGAAACAAACGCTACCTCTCCTTACAAGAAACACACTCTGCTTTTGAGAAAAGAGCACTCTTCTACTCCCCTTGTTTCCTATAGAGCCAGAACAGTGAGCTTGTTCAGAACAAAAGAACTTTGCTTCCTACACACATGGGCCATACCTACTTCAGCTTTGCATAAGAAACTGATCAGAAAAGTAGCTTCTCTTCAGTCCAATACACTGTAGTTGCTGGGAACAGACGCGAGTGCTATTTCCACTCTGTATGGCAAAGGGAGCACAATAGTGACTTTCCTAACCAGAAAACAACTCTTGCTCGTAGGACCAGAAACTGCATGGGATTCAACTCCGTTTAGGACTGGGAAACAAACGCTAGCTCGCCTTACAAGAAACGCACTCTGCTTTTGAGAAAAGAGCACTCTTCTACTCTCCTGTGTTTCCTATAGGGCCAGAACAGTGAGCTTGCTCAGAACAAAAGAACTGTGCTTCCTACACACACCGGCCAAATCTAGTTCAACTCTGCTTAGGAAACTGACAAGAACAGTAGCTTCTCTTCAGTCCAATACACTGTACTTTCTGGGAGCAGATGCGAGTGCTATTTCCACTGTGTATGGCAAAGGGAGCACAATAGTGACTTTCCTTACCAGAAAACAACTCTTTCTCGAAGGACCAGAAACTGCATGGGATTCAACTCTGTTTAGGACTGGGAAACAAACACTTGCTCGCCTTACAAGAAACACACTCTGCTTTTGAGAAAAGAGCACTCTTCTACTCTCCTGTGTTTCCTATAGGGCCAGAACAGTGAGCTTGCTCAGAACAAAAGAACTGTGCTTCCTACACACATGGGCCATACCTACTTAAGCTCTGCATAAGAAACTGATCAGAAAAGTAGCTTCTCTTCAGTCCAATACACTGTAGTTGCTGGGAACAGACCTGAGTGCTATTTCCACTGTGTATGGCAAAGGGAGCACAATAGTGACTTTCCTAACCAGAAAACAACTCTTGCTCGTAGGACCAGAAACTGCATGGGATTCAACTCCGTTTAGGACTGGGAAACAAACGCTAGCTCGCCTTACAAGAAACGCACTCTGCTTTTGAGAAAAGAGCACTCCTCTACTCTCCTGTGTTTCCTATAGGGCCAGAACAGTGAGCTTGCTCAGAACAAAAGAACTGTGCTTCCTACACACACGGGCCATATCTAGTTCAACTCTGCTTAGGAAACTGACAAGAACAATAGATTCTCTTCAGTCCAATACACTGTACTTGCTATGAACAGACGCGAGTGCTATTTGCAGTGTGTATGGCAATGGGAGCACAATAGTTCCTCTTCTTAGCAGAAAACAACTCTTGCTCGTAAGACCAGAAACTGCATGTCATTCAACTCCGTTTAGGACTGGGAAACAAACGCTACTTCTCCTTACAAGAAACACACTCTGCTTTTGAGAAAAGAGCACTCTTCTACTCCCCTTGTTTCCTATAGAGCCAGAACAGTGAGCTTGTTCAGAACAAAAGAACTTTGCTTCCTACACACATGGGCCATACCTACTTCAGCTTTGCATAAGAAACTGATCAGAAAAGTAGCTTCTCTTCAGTCCAATACACTGTAGTTGCTGGGAACAGACGCGAGTGCTATTTCCACTCTGTATGGCAAAGGGAGCACAATAGTGACTTTCCTAACCAGAAAACAACTCTTGCTCGTAGGACCAGAAACTGCATGGGATTCAACTCCGTTTAGGACTGGGAAACAAACGCTAGCTCGCCTTACAAGAAACGCACTCTGCTTTTGAGAAAAGAGCACTCTTCTACTCTCCTGTGTTTCCTATAGGGCCAGAACAGTGAGCTTGCTCAGAACAAAAGAACTGTGCTTCCTACACACACCGGCCATATCTAGTTCAACTCTGCTTAGGAAACTAACAAGAACAGTAGCTTCTCTTCAGTCCAATACACTGTACTTGCTGGGAACAGATGCGAGTGCTATTTCCACTGTGTATGGCAAAGGGAGCACAATAGTGACTTTCCTTACCAGAAAACAACTCTTTCTCGAAGGACCAGAAACTGCATGGGATTCAACTCTGTTTAGGACTGGGAAACAAACGCTTGCTCGCCTTACAAGAAACACACTCTGCTTTTGAGAAAAGAGCACTCTTCTACTCTCCTGTGTTTCCTATAGGGCCAGAACAGTGAGCTTGCTCAGAACAAAAGAACTGTGCTTCCTACACACACGGGCCATATCTAGTTCAACTCTGCTTAGGAAACTGACAAGAACAGTAGCTTCTCTTCAGTCCAATACACTGTACTTGATGGGAATACAGGTGAGTGCTATTTGCACTGTGTATGGCAAGGGGAGCGCAATAGTGACTCTTCTTAGCAGAAAACAACTCTTGCTCGTAGGACCAGAAACTGCATGTCATTCCACTCCGTTTAGGACTGGAAAACAAATGCTAGCTCGCCTTACAAGAAACACACTCTGCTTTTGAGAAAAGAGCACTCTTCTACTCTCCTGTGTTTCCAATAGGGCCAGAACTGTGAGCTTGCTCAGAACAAAAGAACTGTGCTTCCTACACACACGGTCCATATCTAGTTCAACTCTGCTTCGGAAACTGACAAGAACAGCAGCTTCTCTTCAGTCCAATACACTCTACTTGCTGGGAACAGACACAAGTTCTATTTGCACTGTGTATGGCAATGGGATTGCAATAGTGACTCTTCTTAGCAGAAAACAACTCTTCCTCGTAGGACCAGAAACTGCATGGGATTCATCTCCGTTTAGGACTGGGAAACAAACGCTAGCTCTCCTTAAAAGAAACACACTCTGCTTTTGAGAAAAGAGCACTCTTCTACTCTCCTGTGTTTCCTATAGGGCCAGAACAGTGAGCTTGCTCAGAACAAAAGAACTGTGCTTCCTACACACATGGACCATACCTACTTCAGCTCTGCATAAGAAACTGATCAGAAAAGTAGCTTCTCTTCATTCCAATACGCTGTAGTTGCTGGGAACAGACCTGAGTGCTATTTCCACTGTGTATGGCAAAGGGAGCACAATAGTGGCTTTCCTTACCAGAAAACAACTCTTGCTCATAGGACCAGAAACTGCATAAGATTCAACTCCGTTTAGGACTGGGAAACAAACGCTAGCTCGCCTTACAAGAAACACGCTTTGCTTTTGAGAAAAGAGCACTCTTCTACTCTCCTGTGTTCCCTATAGGGCCAGAACAGTGAGCTTGCTCAGAACAAAAGAACTGTGCTTCCTACACACACCGGCCATATCTAGTTCAACTCTGCTTAGGAAACTGAAAAGAATAGTAGCTTCTCTTCAGTCCAATACACTGTACTTGCTGGGAACAGACGCGAGTGCTATTTCCACTGTGTATGGCAAAGGGAGCACAATAGTGACTTTCCTTACCAGAAAAAAACTCTTCCTCGAAGGACCAGAAACTGCATGGGATTCAACTCCGTTTTGGACTGGGAAACAAACGCTAGCTCGCCTTACAAGAAACACACTCTGCTTTTGAGAAAAGAGCACTCTTCTACTCTCCTGTGTTTCCTAAAGGGCCAGAACAGTGAGCTTGCTCAGAACAAAAGAACTGTGCTTCCTACACACACGGGCCATATCTAGTTCAACTCTGCTTAGGAAACTGACAAGAACAGTAGCTTCTCTTCAGTCCAATACACTCTACTTGCTTGGAGCAGACGCGAGTGCTATTTGCACTGTGTATGGCAATGGGATTGCAATAGTGACTCTTCTTAGCAGAAAACAACTCTTGCTCGTAGGACCAGAAACTGCATGGTATTCAACTCCGTTTATAACTGGGAATCGAAAGCTAGCTCGCCTTACAAGAAACACACTCTGCTTTTGAGAAAAGAACACTCTTCTACTCTCCTGTGTTTCCTATATGGCCAGAACAGTGAGCTTGCTCAGAACAAAAGAACTGTGCTTCCTACACACACGGGCCATACCTACTTCAGCTCTGCATAAGAAACTGATCAGAAAAGTAGCTTCTCTTCAGTCCAATACACTGTAGTTGCTGGGAACAGACCTGAGTGCTATTTCCACTGTGTATGGCAAAGGGAGCATAATAGTGACTTTCCTTACCAGAAAACAACTCTTCCTCGTAGGACCAGAAACTGCATGGGATTCAACTACGTTTAGGACTGGGAAACAAACGCTAGCTCTCCTTAAAGAAACACACTCTGCTTTTGAGAAAAGAGCACTCTTCTACTCTCCTGTGTTTCCTATAGGGCCAGAACAGTGAGCTTGCTCAGAACAAAAGAACTGTGCTTCCTACACACATGGGCCATACCTACTTAAGCTCTGCATAAGAAACTGATCAGAAAAGTAGCTTCTCTTCAGTCCAATACACTGTAGTTGCTGGGAACAGACCTGAGTGCTATTTCCACTGTGTATGGCAAAGGGAGCACAATAGTGACTTTCCTAACCAGAAAACAACTCTTGCTCGTAGGACCAGAAACTGCATGGGATTCAACTCCGTTTAGGACTGGGAAACAAACGCTAGCTCGCCTTACAAGAAACGCACTCTGCTTTTGAGAAAAGAGCACTCCTCTACTCTCCTGTGTTTCCTATAGGGCCAGAACAGTGAGCTTGCTCAGAACAAAAGAACTGTGCTTCCTACACACACGGGCCATATCTAGTTCAACTCTGCTTAGGAAACTGACAAGAACAATAGATTCTCTTCAGTCCAATACACTGTACTTGCTATGAACAGACGCGAGTGCTATTTGCACTGTGTATGGCAATGGGAGCACAATAGTTCCTCTTCTTAGCAGAAAACAACTCTTGCTCGTAAGACCAGAAACTGCATGTCATTCAACTCCGTTTAGGACTGGGAAACAAACGCTACCTCTCCTTACAAGAAACACACTCTGCTTTTGAGAAAAGAGCACTCTTCTACTCCCCTTGTTTCCTATAGAGCCAGAACAGTGAGCTTGTTCAGAACAAAAGAACTTTGCTTCCTACACACATGGGCCATACCTACTTCAGCTCTGCATAAGAAACTGATCAGAAAAGTAGCTTCTCTTCAGTCCAATACACTGTAGTTGCTGGGAACAGACGCGAGTGCTATTTCCACTCTGTATGGCAAAGGGAGCACAATAGTGACTTTCCTAACCAGAAAACAACTCTTGCTCCTAGGACCAGAAACTGCATGGGATTCAACTCCGTTTAGGACTGGGAAACAAACGCTAGCTCGCCTTACAAGAAACGCACTCTGCTTTTGAGAAAAGAGCACTCTTCTACTCTCCTGTGTTTCCTATAGGGCCAGAACAGTGAGCTTGCTCAGAAAAAAAGAACTGTGCTTCCTACACACACCGGCCATATCTAGTTCAACTCTGCTTAGGAAACTAACAAGAACAGTAGCTTCTCTTCAGTCCAATACACTGTACTTGCTGGGAACAGATGCGAGTGCTATTTCCACTGTGTATGGCAAAGGGAGCACAATAGTGACTTTCCTTACCAGAAAACAACTCTTTCTCGAAGGACCAGAAACTGCATGGGATTCAACTCTGTTTAGGACTGGGAAACAAACGCTTGCTCGCCTTACAAGAAACACACTCTGCTTTTGAGAAAAGAGCACTCTTCTACTCTCCTGTGTTTCCTATAGGGCCAGAACAGTGAGCTTGCTCAGAACAAAAGAACTGTGCTTCCTACACACACGGGCCATATCTAGTTCAACTCTGCTTAGGAAACTGACAAGAACAGTAGCTTCTCTTCAGTCCAATACACTGTACTTGATGGGAATACAGGTGAGTGCTATTTGCACTGTGTATGGCAAGGGGAGCGCAATAGTGACTCTTCTTAGCAGAAAACAACTCTTGCTCGTAGGACCAGAAACTGCATGTCATTCCACTCCGTTTAGGACTGGAAAACAAATGCTAGCTCGCCTTACAAGAAACACACTCTGCTTTTGAGAAAAGAGCACTCTTCTACTCTCCTGTGTTTCCAATAGGGCCAGAACTGTGAGCTTGCTCAGAACAAAAGAACTGTGCTTCCTACACACACGGTCCATATCTAGTTCAACTCTGCTTCGGAAACTGACAAGAACAGCAGCTTCTCTTCAGTCCAATACACTCTACTTGCTGGGAACAGACACAAGTTCTATTTGCACTGTGTATGGCAATGGGATTGCAATAGTGACTCTTCTTAGCAGAAAACAACTCTTCCTCGTAGGACCAGAAACTGCATGGGATTCATCTCCGTTTAGGACTGGGAAACAAACGCTAGCTCTCCTTAAAAGAAACACACTCTGCTTTTGAGAAAAGAGCACTCTTCTACTCTCCTGTGTTTCCTATAGGGCCAGAACAGTGAGCTTGCTCAGAACAAAAGAACTGTGCTTCCTACACACATGGACCATACCTACTTCAGCTCTGCATAAGAAACTGATCAGAAAAGTAGCTTCTCTTCATTCCAATACGCTGTAGTTGCTGGGAACAGACCTGAGTGCTATTTCCACTGTGTATGGCAAAGGGAGCACAATAGTGGCTTTCCTTACCAGAAAACAACTCTTGCTCATAGGACCAGAAACTGCATAAGATTCAACTCCGTTTAGGACTGGGAAACAAACGCTAGCTCGCCTTACAAGAAACACGCTTTGCTTTTGAGAAAAGAGCACTCTTCTACTCTCCTGTGTTTCCTATAGGGCCAGAACAGTGAGCTTGCTCAGAACAAAAGAACTGTGCTTCCTACACACACCGGCCATATCTAGTTCAACTCTGCTTAGGAAACTGAAAAGAATAGTAGCTTCTCTTCAGTCCAATACACTGTACTTGCTGGGAACAGACGCGAGTGCTATTTCCACTGTGTATGGCAAAGGGAGCACAATAGTGACTTTCCTTACCAGAAAAAAACTCTTCCTCGAAGGACCAGAAACTGCATGGGATTCAACTCCGTTTTGGACTGGGAAACAAACGCTAGCTCGCCTTACAAGAAACACACTCTGCTTTTGAGAAAAGAGCACTCTTCTACTCTCCTGTGTTTCCTAAAGGGCCAGAACAGTGAGCTTGCTCAGAACAAAGAACTGTGCTTCCTACACACACGGGCCATATCTAGTTCAACTCTGCTTAGGAAACTGACAAGAACAGTAGCTTCTCTTCAGTCCAATACACTCTACTTGCTTGGAGCAGACGCGAGTGCTATTTGCACTGTGTATGGCAATGGGATTGCAATAGTGACTCTTCTTAGCAGAAAACAACTCTTGCTCGTAGGACCAGAAACTGAATGGTATTCAACTCCGTTTATAACTGGGAATCGAAAGCTAGCTCGCCTTACAAGAAACACACTCTGCTTTTGAGAAAAGAACACTCTTCTACTCTCCTGTGTTTCCTATATGGCCAGAACAGTGAGCTTGCTCAGAACAAAAGAACTGTGCTTCCTACACACACGGGCCATACCTACTTCAGCTCTGCATAAGAAACTGATCAGAAAAGTAGCTTCTCTTCAGTCCAATACACTGTAGTTGCTGGGAACAGACCTGAGTGCTATTTCCACTGTGTATGGCAAAGGGAGCATAATAGTGACTTTCCTTACCAGAAAACAACTCTTCCTCGTAGGACCAGAAACTGCATGGGATTCAACTACGTTTAGGACTGGGAAACAAACGCTAGCTCTCCTTAAAGAAACACACTCTGCTTTTGAGAAAAGAGCACTCTTCTACTCTCCTGTGTTTCCTATAGGGCCAGAACAGTGAGCTTGCTCAGAACAAAAGAACTGTGCTTCCTACACACATGGGCCATACCTACTTAAGCTCTGCATAAGAAACTGATCAGAAAAGTAGCTTCTCTTCAGTCCAATACACTGTAGTTGCTGGGAACAGACCTGAGTGCTATTTCCACTGTGTATGGCAAAGGGAGCACAATAGTGACTTTCCTAACCAGAAAACAACTCTTGCTCGTAGGACCAGAAACTGCATGGGATTCAACTCCGTTTAGGACTGGGAAACAAACGCTAGCTCGCCTTACAAGAAACGCACTCTGCTTTTGAGAAAAGAGCACTCCTCTACTCTCCTGTGTTTCCTATAGGGCCAGAACAGTGAGCTTGCTCAGAACAAAAGAACTGTGCTTCCTACACACACGGGCCATATCTAGTTCAACTCTGCTTAGGAAACTGACAAGAACAATAGATTCTCTTCAGTCCAATACACTGTACTTGCTATGAACAGACGCGAGTGCTATTTGCACTGTGTATGGCAATGGGAGCACAATAGTTCCTCTTCTTAGCAGAAAACAACTCTTGCTCGTAAGACCAGAAACTGCATGTCATTCAACTCCGTTTAGGACTGGGAAACAAACGCTACCTCTCCTTACAAGAAACACACTCTGCTTTTGAGAAAAGAGCACTCTTCTACTCCCCTTGTTTCCTATAGAGCCAGAACAGTGAGCTTGTTCAGAACAAAAGAACTTTGCTTCCTACACACATGGGCCATACCTACTTCAGCTCTGCATAAGAAACTGATCAGAAAAGTAGCTTCTCTTCAGTCCAATACACTGTAGTTGCTGGGAACAGACGCGAGTGCTATTTCCACTCTGTATGGCAAAGGGAGCACAATAGTGACTTTCCTAACCAGAAAACAACTCTTGCTCCTAGGACCAGAAACTGCATGGGATTCAACTCCGTTTAGGACTGGGAAACAAACGCTAGCTCGCCTTACAAGAAACGCACTCTGCTTTTGAGAAAAGAGCACTCTTCTACTCTCCTGTGTTTCCTATAGGGCCAGAACAGTGAGCTTGCTCAGAACAAAAGAACTGTGCTTCCTACACACACCGCCCAAATCTAGTTCAACTCTGCTTAGGAAACTAACAAGAACAGTAGCTTCTCTTCAGTCCAATACACTGTACTTGCTGGGAACAGATGCGAGTGCTATTTCCACTGTGTATGGCAAAGGGAGCACAATAGTGACTTTCCTTACCAGAAAACAACTCTTTCTCGAAGGACCAGAAACTGCATGGGATTCAACTCTGTTTAGGACTGGGAAACAAACACTTGCTCGCCTTACAAGAAACACACTCTGCTTTTGAGAAAAGAGCACTCTTCTACTCTCCTGTGTTTCCTATAGGGCCAGAACAGTGAGCTTGCTCAGAACAAAAGAACTGTGCTTCCTACACACATGGGCCATACCTACTTAAGCTCTGCATAAGAAACTGATCAGAAAAGTAGCTTCTCTTCAGTCCAATACACTGTAGTTGCTGGGAACAGACCTGAGTGCTATTTCCACTGTGTATGGCAAAGGGAGCACAATAGTGACTTTCCTAACCAGAAAACAACTCTTGCTCGTAGGACCAGAAACTGCATGGGATTCAACTCCATTTAGGACTGGGAAACAAACGCTAGCTCGCCTTACAAGAAATGCACTCTGCTTTTGAGAAAAGAGCACTCCTCTACTCTCCTGTGTTTCCTATAGGGCCAGAACAGTGAGCTTGCTCAGAACAAAAGAACTGTGCTTCCTACACACACGGGCCATATCTAGTTCAACTCTGCTTAGGAAACTGACAAGAACAATAGATTCTCTTCAGTCCAATACACTGTACTTGCTATGAACAGACGCGAGTGCTATTTGCAGTGTGTATGGCAATGGGAGCACAATAGTTCCTCTTCTTAGCAGAAAACAACTCTTGCTCATAAGACCAGAAACTGCATGTCATTCAACTCCGTTTAGGACTGGGAAACAAACGCTACCTCTCCTTACAAGAAACACACTCTGCTTTTGAGAAAAGAGCACTCATCTACTCCCCTTGTTTCCTATAGAGCCAGAACAGTGAGCTTGTTCAGAACAAAAGAACTTTGCTTCCTACACACATGGGCCATACCTACTTCAGCTTTGCATAAGAAACTGATCAGAAAAGTAGCTTCTCTTCAGTCCAATACACTGTAGTTGCTGGGAACAGACGCGAGTGCTATTTCCACTCTGTATGGCAAAGGGAGCACAATAGTGACTTTCCTAACCAGAAAACAACTCTTGCTCGTAGGACCAGAAACTGCATGGGATTCAACTCCGTTTAGGACTGGGAAACAAACGCTAGCTCGCCTTACAAGAAACGCACTCTGCTTTTGAGAAAAGAGCACTCTTCTACTCTCCTGTGTTTCCTATAGGGCCAGAACAGTGAGCTTGCTCAGAACAAAAGAACTGTGCTTCCTACACACACCGGCCATATCTAGTTCAACTCTGCTTAGGAAACTAACAAGAACAGTAGCTTCTCTTCAGTCCAATACACTGTACTTGCTGGGAACAGATGCGAGTGCTATTTCCACTGTGTATGGCAAAGGGAGCACAATAGTGACTTTCCTTACCAGAAAACAACTCTTTCTCGAAGGACCAGAAACTGCATGGGATTCAACTCTGTTTAGGACTGGGAAACAAACGCTTGCTCGCCTTACAAGAAACACACTCTGCTTTTGAGAAAAGAGCACTCTTCTACTCTCCTGTGTTTCCTATAGGGCCAGAACAGTGAGCTTGCTCAGAACAAAAGAACTGTGCTTCCTACACACACGGGCCATATCTAGTTCAACTCTGCTTAGGAAACTGACAAGAACAGTAGCTTCTCTTCAGTCCAATACACTGTACTTGATGGGAATACAGGTGAGTGCTATTTGCACTGTGTATGGCAAGGGGAGCGCAATAGTGACTCTTCTTAGCAGAAAACAACTCTTGCTCGTAGGACCAGAAACTGCATGGGATTCATCTCCGTTTAGGACTGGGAAACAAACGCTAGCTCTCCTTAAAAGAAACACACTCTGCTTTTGAGAAAAGAGCACTCTTCTACTCTCCTGTGTTTCCTATAGGGCCAGAACAGTGAGCTTGCTCAGAACAAAAGAACTGTGCTTCCTACACACATGGACCATACCTACTTCAGCTCTGCATAAGAAACTGATCAGAAAAGTAGCTTCTCTTCATTCCAATATACTGTAGTTGCTGGGAACAGACCTGAGTGCTATTTCCACTGTGTATGGCAAAGGGAGCACAATAGTGACTTTCCTAACCAGAAAACAACTCTTGCTCATAGGACCAGAAACTGCATGGGATTCAACTCCGTTTAGGACTGGGAAACAAATGCTAGCTCGCCTTACAAGAAACGCACTCTGCTTTTGAGAAAAGAGCACTCCTCTACTCTCCTGTGTTTCCTATAGGGCCAGAACAGTGAGCTTGCTCAGAACAAAAGACCTGTGCTTCCTACACACACGGGCCATATCTAGTTCAACTCTGCTTAGGAAACTGACAAGAACAGTAGCTTCTCTTCAGTCCAATACACTGTACTTGGTATGAACAGACGCGAGTGCTATTTGCACTGTGTATGGCAATGGGAGCACAATAGTTCCTCTTCTTAGCAGAAAACAACTCTTGCTCGTAGGACCAGAAACTGCATGTCATTCAACTCCGTTTAGGACTGGGAAAAAAAGGCTAGCTCTCCTTACAAGAAACACACTCTGCTTTTGAGAAAAGAGCACTCTTCTACTCTCCTGTGTTTCCTATAGAGCCAGAACAGTGAGCTTGCTCAGAACAAAGGAACTGTGCTTCCTACATACACGGGCCATATCTAGTTCAACTCTGCTTAGGAAACTGACAAGAACAGTAGCTTCTCTTCAGTCCAATACACTGTACTTGCTGGGAACATACACGAGTGCTATTTCCACTGTGTATGGCAAGGGGAGCACAATAGTGACTTTCCTTACCAGAAAACAACTCTTCCTCGAAGGACCAGAAACTGCATGGGATTCAACTCTGTTTAGGACTGGGAAACAAACGCTAGCTCGCCTTACAAGAAACACACTCTGCTTTTGAGAAAAGAGCACTCTTCTACTCTCCTGTGATTCCTGTAGGGCCAGAACAGCAAGCTTGCTCAGAACAAAAGAACTGTGCTTCCTACACACACGGGCCATATCTAGTTCAACTCTGCTTAGGAAACTGACAAGAACAGTAGCTTCTCTTCAGTCCAATACACTGTACTTGCTGGGAATAGAGGTGAGTGCTATTTGCACTGTGTATGGCAATGGGAGCACAATAGTGACTCTTCTTAGCAGAAAACAACTCTTGCTCGTAGGACCAGAAACTGCCTGTCATTCCACTCCGTTTAGGACTGGAAAACAAACCCTAGCTCGCCTTACAAGAAACACTCTCTGCTTTTGAGAAAAGAGCACTCTTCTACTCTCCTGTGTTTCCTATAGGGCCAGAACAGTGAGCTTGCTCAGAACAAAAGAACTGTGCTTCCTACATACACGGGCCATACCTAGTTCAACTCTGCTAAGGAAACTGATCAGAACAGTTGCTTCTCTTCAGTCCAATACGCTGTAGTTGCTGGGAACAGACCTGAGTGCTATTTCCACTGTGTATGGCAAAGGGAGCACAATAGTGACTTTCGTTACCAGAAAACAACTCTTCCTCGAAGGACCAGAAACTGCATGGGATTCAACTCTGTTTAGGACTGGGAAACAAACGCTAGCTCGCCTTACAAGAAACACACTCTGCTTTTGAGAAAAGAGCACTCTTCTACTCTCATGTGTTTCCTATAGGGCCAGAACAGTGAGCTTGCTCAGAACAAAAGAACTGTGCTTCCTATACACACGGGCCATATCTAGTTCAACTCTGCTTAGGAAACTTACAAGAAGAGTAGCTTCTTTTCAGTCCAATACACTGTACTTGCTGGGAACAGACGCGAGTGCTATTGGCACTGTGTATGGCAATGGGAGCGCAATAGTGACTCTTCTTAGCAGAAAACAACTCTTGCTCGTAGTACCAGAAACTGCATGTCATTCAACACCGTTTAGGACTGGGAAACAAACGCTACCTCACCTTACAAGAAACACACTCTGCTTTTGAGAAAAAAATACTCCTCTACTCTCCTGTGTTTCCTATAGGGCCAGTGAGCTTGCTCAGAACAAAAGAACTGTGCTTCCTACACACACGGGCCATACCTAGTTCAACTCTGCTAAGGAAACTGATCAGAACAGTTGCTTCTCTTCAGTCCAATACGCTGTAGTTGCTGGGAACAGACCTGAGTGCTATTTCCACTGTGTATGGCAAAGGGAGCGCAATAGTGACTTTCCTTACCAGAAAACAACTCTTCCTCGAAGGACCAGAAACTGCATGGGATTCAACTCTGTTTAGGACTGGGAAACAAACGCTAGCTCGCCTTACAAGAAACACACTCTGCTTTTGAGAAAAGAGCACTCTTCTACTCTCCTGTGTTTCCTGTAGGGCCAGAACAGTGAGCTTGCTCAGAACAAAAGAACTGTGCTTCCTACACACACGGGCCATATCTAGTTCAACTCTGCTTAGGAAACTGACAAGAACAGTAGCTTCTCTTCAGTCCAATACACTCTACTTGCTGGGAACAGACACGAGTGCTATTGGCACTGTGTATGGCAATGGGAGCGCAATAGTGACTCTTCTTACCAGAAAAAAACTCTTCTTCGAAGGACCAGAAACTGCATGGGATTCAACTCCGTTTAGCACTGGGAAACAAACCCTAGGTCGCCTCTCAAGAAACACACTCTGCTTTTGAGAAAAGAGCACTCTTCTACTCTCCTGTGTTTCCTATAGGGCCAGAACAGTGAGCTTGCTCAGAACAAAAGAACTGTGCTTCCTACACACACGGGCCATATCTAGTTCAACTCTGCTTAGGAAACTGACAAGAACAGTAGCTTCTCTTCAGTCCAATACACTGTACTTGCTGGGAAGAGACGCGAGTGCTATTGGCACTGTGTATGGCAAAGGGAGCGCAATAGTGACTCTTCTTAGCAGAAAACAACTCTTCCTCGAAGGACCAGAAACTGCATGTCATTCAACTCCGTTTAGGACTGGGAAACAAACGCTAGGTCACCTTACAAGAAACACACTCTGCTTTTGAGAAAAGAGCACTCTTCTACTCTCCTGTGTTTCCTATAGGGCCAGAACAGTGAGCTTGCTCAGAACAAAAGAACTGTGCTTCCTACACACACGGGCCATACCTAGTTCAACTCTGCTAAGGAAACTGATCAGAACAGTTGCTTCTCTTCAGTCCAATACGCTGTAGTTGCTGGGAACAGACCTGAGTGCTATTTCCACTGTGTATGGCAAAGGGAGCACAATAGTGACTTCGTTACCAGAAAACAACTCTTGCTCATAGGACCAGAAACTCCATAAGATTCAACTCCGTTTAGGACTGGGAAACAAACGCTAGCTCGCCTTACAAGAAACTCTCTGCTTTTGAGAAAAGAGCTCTCCTCTACTCTCCTGTGTTTCCTATAGGGCCAGAACAGTGTGCTTGCTCAGAACAAAAGAACTGTGCTTCCTACACACACGGGCCATACCTACTTCAGCTCTGCAAAAGAAACTGATCAGAACAGTAGCTTCTCTTCAGTCCAATACACTGTACTTGCTGGGAACAGACCTGAGTGCTATTTCCACTGTGTATGGCAAAGGGAGTGCAATATTGACTTTCCTTACCAGAAAACAACTCTTGCTCGTAGGACCAGAAACTTCATGTCATTCAACTCCGTTTAGGACTGGGAAACAAATGCTACCTCTCCTTACAAGAAACAAACTCTTCTTTTTGAGAAAAGAGCACTCCTCTACTCTCCTGTGTTTCCTATAGGGCCAGAACAGTGAGCTTGCTCAGAAAAAATGAACTGTGCTTCCTACACACACGGGCCATATCTAGTTCAACTCTGCTTAGGAAACTGACAAGAACAGTAGCTTCTCTTCAGTCCAATACACTGTACTTGCTGGGAACAATCGCAAGTGCTATTTGCACTGTGTATGGCAATGGGAGCGCAATAGTGACTCTTCTTAGCAGAAAACAACTCTTGTTCATAGGACCAGAAACTGCATGGGATTCAACTCCGTTTAGGTCTGGGAAACAAACGCTAGCTCGCCTTACAAGAAACACACTCTGCTTTTGAGAAAAGAGCACTCTTCTACTCTCCTGTGTTTCCTATAGGGCCAGATCAGTGAGCTTGCTCAGAACAAAAGAACTGTACTTCCTACACACACGGGCCATATCTAGTTCAACTCTGCTTAGGAAACTGACAAGAACAGTAGCTTCTCTCAGTCCAATACACTGTACTTGCTGGGAACCGACTCGAGTGCTATTTGCACTGTGTTTGGCCATGGGAGCGCAATAGTGACTCTTCTTAGCAGAAAACAACTCTTGCTCGTAGGACCAGAAACTGCATGTCATTCAACTCCATTTAGGACTGGGAAAAAAAGGCTAGCTCTCCTTACAAGAAACACACTCTGCTTTTGAGAAAAGAGCACTCTTCTACTCTCCTGTGTTTCCTATAGAGCCAGAACAGTGAGCTTGCTCAGAACAAAGGAACTGTGCTTCCTACATACACGGGCCATATCTAGTTCAACTCTGCTTAGGAAACTGACAAGAACAGTAGCTTCTCTTCAGTCCAATACACTGTACTTGCTGGGAACATACACGAGTGCTATTTCCACTGTGTATGGCAAGGGGAGCACAATAGTGACTTTCCTTACCAGAAAACAACTCTTCCTCGAAGGACCAGAAACTGCATGGGATTCAACTCTGTTTAGGACTGGGAAACAAACGCTAGCTCGCCTTACAAGAAACACACTCTGCTTTTGAGAAAAGAGCACTCTTCTACTCTCCTGTGATTCCTGTAGGGCCAGAACAGCAAGCTTGCTCAGAACAAAAGAACTGTGCTTCCTACACACACGGGCCATATCTAGTTCAACTCTGCTTAGGAAACTGACAAGAACAGTAGCTTCTCTTCAGTCCAATACACTGTACTTGCTGGGAATAGAGGTGAGTGCTATTTGCACTGTGTATGGCAATGGGAGCACAATAGTGACTCTTCTTAGCAGAAAACAACTCTTGCTCGTAGGACCAGAAACTGCCTGTCATTCCACTCCGTTTAGGACTGGAAAACAAACCCTAGCTCGCCTTACAAGAAACACTCTCTGCTTTTGAGAAAAGAGCACTCTTCTACTCTCCTGTGTTTCCTATAGGGCCAGAACAGTGAGCTTGCTCAGAACAAAAGAACTGTGCTTCCTACATACACGGGCCATACCTAGTTCAACTCTGCTAAGGAAACTGATCAGAACAGTTGCTTCTCTTCAGTCCAATACGCTGTAGTTGCTGGGAACAGACCTGAGTGCTATTTCCACTGTGTATGGCAAAGGGAGCACAATAGTGACTTTCCTTACCAGAAAACAACTCTTCCTCGAACGACCAGAAACTGCATGGGATTCAACTCTGTTTAGGACTGGGAACCAAACGCTAGCTCGCCTTACAAGAAACACACTCTGCTTTTGAGAAAAGAGCACTCTTCTACTCTCATGTGTTTCCTATAGGGCCAGAACAGTGAGCTTGCTCAGAAGAAAAGAACTGTGCTTCCTATACACACGGGCCATGTCTAGTTCAACTCTGCTTAGGAAACTTACAAGAAGAGTAGCTTCTTTTCAGTCCAATACACTGTACTTGCTGGGAACAGACGCGAGTGCTATTGGCACTGTGTATGGCAATGGGAGCGCAATAGTGACTCTTCTTAGCAGAAAACAACTCTTGCTCGTAGTACCAGAAACTGCATGTCATTCAACACCGTTTAGGACTGGGAAGCAAACGCTACCTCACCTTACAAGAAACACACTCTGCTTTTGAGAAAAAAATACTCCTCTACTCTCCTGTGTTTCCTATAGGGCCAGTGAGCTTGCTCAGAACAAAAGAACTGTGCTTCCTACACACACGGGCCATACCTAGTTCAACTCTGCTAAGGAAACTGATCAGAACAGTTGCTTCTCTTCAGTCCAATACGCTGTAGTTGCTGGGAACAGACCTGAGTGCTATTTCCACTGTGTATGGCAAAGGGAGCGCAATAGTGACTTTCCTTACCAGAAAACAACTCTTCCTCGAAGGACCAGAAACTGCTTGCTCAGAACAAAAGAACTGTGCTTCCTACACACACGGGCCATATCTAGTTCAACTCTGCTTAGGAAACTGACAGGAACAGTAGCTTCTCTTCAGTCCAATACACTGTACTTGCTGGGAACAGACGCGAGTGCTATTGGCACTGTGTATGGCAATGAGAGCGCAATAGTGACTCTTCTTAGCAGAAAACAACTCTTGCTCCTAGGACCAGAAACTACATGGGATTCAACTCCTTTTAGGACTGGGAAAAAACGCTAGTTCACCTTACAAGAAACACACTCTGCTTTTGAGAAAAGAGCACTCTTCTACTCTCCTGTGTTTCCTGTAGGGCCAGAACAGTGAGCTTGCTCAGAACAAAAGAACTGTGCTTCCTACACACACGGGCCATATCTAGTTCAACTCTGCTTAGGAAACTGACAAGAACAGTAGCTTCTCTTCAGTCCAATACACTCTACTTGCTGGGAACAGACACGAGTGCTATTGGCACTGTGTATGGCAATGGGAGCGCAATAGTGACTCTTCTTACCAGAAAAAAACTCTTCTTCGAAGGACCAGAAACTGCATGGGATTCAACTCCGTTTAGGACTGGGAAACAAACCCTAGGTCGCCTCTCAAGAAACACACTCTGCTTTTGAGAAAAGAGCACTCTTCTACTCTCCTGTGTTTCCTATAGGGCCAGAACAGTGAGCTTGCTCAGAACAAAAGAACTGTGCTTCCTACACACACGGGCCATATCTAGTTCAACTCTGCTTAGGAAACTGACAAGAACAGTAGCTTCTCTTCAGTCCAATACACTGTACTTGCTGGGAAGAGACGCGAGTGCTATTGGCACTGTGTATGGCAAAGGGAGCGCAATAGTGACTCTTCTTAGCAGAAAACAACTCTTCCTCGAAGGACCAGAAACTGCATGTCATTCAACTCCGTTTAGGACTGGGAAACAAACGCTAGGTCACCTTACAAGAAACACACTCTGCTTTTGAGAAAAGAGCACTCTTCTACTCTCCTGTGTTTCCTATAGGGCCAGAACAGTGAGCTTGCTCAGAACAAAAGAACTGTGCTTCCTACACACACGGGCCATACCTAGTTCAACTCTGCTAAGGAAACTGATCAGAACAGTTGCTTCTCTTCAGTCCAATACGCTGTAGTTGCTGGGAACAGACCTGAGTGCTATTTCCACTGTGTATGGCAAAGGGAGCACAATAGTGACTTCCTTACCAGAAAACAACTCTTGCTCATAGGACCAGAAACTCCATATGATTCAACTCCGTTTTGGGACTGGGAAACAAACGCTAGCTCGCCTTACAAGAAACTCTCTGCTTTTGAGAAAAGAGCACTCCTCTACTCTCCTGTGTTTCCTATAGGGCCAGAACAGTGTGCTTGCTCAGAACAAAAGAACTGTGCTTCCTTCACACACGGGCCATACCTACTTCAGCTCTGCAAAAGAAACTGATCAGAACAGTAGCTTCTCTTCAGTCCAATACACTGTACTTGCTGGGAACAGACCTGAGTGCTATTTCCACTGTGTATGGCAAAGGGAGCGCAATATTGACTTTCCTTACCAGAAAACAACTCTTGCTCGTAGGACCAGAAACTTCATGTCATTCAACTCCGTTTAGGACTGGGAAAGAAATGCTACCTCTCCTTACAAGAAACAAACTCTTCTTTTTGAGAAAAGAGCACTCCTCTACTCTACTGTGTTTCCTATAGGGCCAGAACAGTGAGCTTGCTCAGAAAAAATGAACTGTGCTTCCTACACACACGGGCCATATCTAGTTCAACTCTGCTTAGGAAACTGACAAGAACAGTAGCTTCTCTTCAGTCCAATACACTGTACTTGCTGGGAACAATCGCAAGTGCTATTTGCACTGTGTATGGCAATGGGAGCGCAATAGTGACTCTTCTTAGCAGAAAACAACTCTTGTTCATAGGACCAGAAACTGCATGGGATTCAACTCCGTTTAGGTCTGGGAAACAAACGCTAGCTCGCCTTACAAGAAACACACTCTGCTTTTGAGAAAAGAGCACTCTTCTACTCTCCTGTGTTTCCTATAGGGCCAGATCAGTGAGCTTGCTCAGAACAAAAGAACTGTACTTCCTACACACACGGGCCATATCTAGTTCAACTCTGCTTAGGAAACTGACAAGAACAGTAGCTTCTCTCAGTCCAATACACTGTACTTGCTGGGAACCGACTCGAGTGCTATTTGCACTGTGTTTGGCCATGGGAGCGCAATAGTGACTCTTCTTAGCAGAAAACAACTCTTGTTCATAGGACCAGAAACTGCTTGGGATTCAACTCTGTTTAGGACTGGGAAACAAACGCTAGCTCGCCTTACAAGAAACACACTCTGCTTTTGAGAAAAGAGCACTCTTCTACTCTCCTGTGTTTCCTATAGGGCCAGAACAGTGAGCTTGCTCAGAACAAAAGAACTGTGCTTCCTACACATACGGGCCATACCTAGTTGAACTCTGCTATGGAAACTGATCAGAACAGTAGCTTCTCTTCATTCCAATACGCTGTAGTTGCTGGGAACAGACCTGAGTGCTATTTCCACCGTGTATGGCAAAGGGAGCACAATAGTGACTTTCCTTACCAGAAAACAACTCTTGCTCATAGGACCAGAAACTGCATAAGATTCAACTCCGTTTAGGACTGGGAAACAAACGCTAGCTCGCCTTACAAGAAACACGCTTTGCTTTTGAGAAAAGAGCACTCTTCTACTCTCCTGTGTTTCCTATAGGGCCAGAACAGTGAGCTTGCTCAGAACAAAAGAACTGTGCTTCCTACACACACCGGCCATATCTAGTTCAACTCTGCTTAGGAAACTGACAAGAATAGTAGCTTCTCTTCAGTCCAATACACTGTACTTGCTGGGAACAGACGCGAGTGCTATTTCCACTGTGTATGGCAAAGGGAGCACAATAGTGACTTTCCTTACCAGAAAAAAAGTCTTCCTCGAAGGACCAGAAACTGCATGGGATTCAACTCCGTTTAGGACTGGGAAACAAACGCTAGCTCGCCTTACAAGAAACACACTCTGCTTTTGAGAAAAGAGCACTCTTCTACTCTCCTGTGTTTCCTAAAGGGCCAGAACAGTGAGCTTGCTCAGAACAAAAGAACTGTGCTTCCTACACACACGGGCCATATCTAGTTCAACTCTGCTTAGGAAACTGACAAGAACAGCAGCTTCTCTTCAGTCCAATACACTCTACTTGCTGGGAACAGACACGAGTGCTATTTGCACTGTGTATGGCAATGGGATTGCAATAGTGACTCTTCTTAGCAGAAAACAACTCTTGCCCGTAGGACCAGAAACTGCATGGGATTCAACTCCGTTTATAACTGGGAATCAAAAGCTAGCCCGCCTTACAAGAAACACACTCTGCTTTTGAGAAAAGAGCACTCTTCTACTCTCCTGTGTTTCCTATATGGCCAGAACAGTGAACTTGCTCAGAACAAAAGAACTGTGCTTCCTACACACATGGGCCATACCTACTTCAGCTCTGCATAAGAAACTGATCAGAAAAGTAGCTTCTCTTCAGTCCAATACACTGTAGTTGCTGGGAACAGACCTGAGTGTTATTTCCACTGTGTATGGCAAAGGGAGCACAATAGTGACTTTCCTAACCAGAAAACAACTCTTGCTCGTAGGACCAGAAACTGCATGGGATTCAACTCCGTTTAGGACTGGGAAACAAACGCTAGCTCGCCTTACAAGAAACGCACTCTGCTTTTGAGAAAAGAGCACTCCTCTACTCTCCTGTTTTTCCTATAGGGCCAGAACAGTGAGTTTGCTCAGAACAAAAGAACTGTGCTTCCTACACACACCGGCCATATCTAGTTCAACTCTGCTTAGGAAACTGACAAGAACAATAGATTCTCTTCAGTCCAATACACTGTACTTGCTATGAACAGACGCGAGTGCTATTTGCACTGTGTATGGCAATGGGAGCACAATAGTTCCTCTTCTTAGCAGAAAACAACTCTTGCACGTAAGACCAGAAACTGCATGTCATTCAACTCCGTTTAGGACTGGGAAACAAACGCTAGCTCTCCTTACAAGAAACACACTCTGCTTTTGAGAAAAGAGCACTCTTCTACTCTCCTGTGTTTCCTATAGAGCCAGAAGAGTGAGCTTGTTCAGAACAAAAGAACTGTGCTTCCTACACACATGGGCCATACCTACTTCAGCTCTGCATAAGAAACTGATCAGAAAAGTAGCTTCTCTTCAGTCCAATACACTGTAGTTGCTGGGAACAGACGCGAGTGCTATTTCCACTGTGTATGGCAAAGGGAGCACAAAAGTGACTTTCCTAACCAGAAAACAACTCTTGCTCGTAGGACCAGAAACTGCATGGGATTCAACTCCGTTTAGGACTGGGAAACAAACGCTAGCTCGCCTTACAAGAAACGCACTCTGCTTTTGAGAAAAGAGCACTCTTCTACTCTCCTGTGTTTCCTATAGGGCCAGAACAGTGAGCTTGCTCAGAACAAAAGAACTGTGCTTCCTACACACACCGGCCATATCTAGTTCAACTCTGCTTAGGAAACTGACAAGAACAGTAGCTTCTCTTCAGTCCAATACACTGTACTTGCTGGGAACAGATGCGAGTGCTATTTCCACTGTGTATGACAAAGGGAGCACAATAGTGACTTTCCTTACCAGAAAACAACTCTTCCTCGAAGGACCAGAAACTGCATGGGATTCAACTCTGTTTAGGACTGGGAAACAAAGGCTTGCTCGCCTTACAAGAAACACACTCTGCTTTTGAGAAAAGAGCACTCTTCTACTCTCCTGTGTTTCCTATAGGGCCAGAACAGTGAGCTTGCTCAGAACAAAAGAACTGTGCTTCCTACACACACGGGCCATATCTAGTTCAACTCTGCTTAGGAAACTGACAAGAACAGTAGCTTCTCTTCAGTCCAATACACTGTACTTGATGGGAATACAGGTGAGTGCTATTTGCACTGTGTATGGCAAGGGGAGCGCAATAGTGACTCTTCTTAGCAGAAAACAACTCTTGCTCATAGGACCAGAAACTGCATGTCATTCCACTCCGTTTAGGACTGGAAAACAAACGCTAGCTCGCCTTACAAGAAACACACTCTGCTTTTGAGAAAAGAGCACTCTTCTACTCTCCTGTGTTTCCAATAGGGCCAGAACTGTGAGCTTGCTCAGAACAAAAGAACTGTGCTTCCTACACACACGGGCCATATCTAGTTCAACTCTGCTTAGGAAACTGACAAGAACAGCAGCTTCTCTTCAGTCCAATACACTCTACTTGCTGGGAACAGACACGAGTGCTATTTGCACTGTGTATGGCAATGGGATTGCAATAGTGACTCTTCTTAGCAGAAAACAACTCTTGCTCGTAGGACCAGAAACTGCATGGGATTCAACTCCGTTTATAACTGGGAATCAAACGCTAGCTCGCCTTACAAGAAACACACTCTGCTTTTGAGAAAAGAGCACTCTTCTACTCTCCTGTGTTTCCTATAGGGCCAGAACAGTGAGCTTGCTCAGAACAAAAGAACTGTGCTTCCTACACACACGGACCATACCTACTTCAGCTCTGCATAAGAAACTGATCAGAAAAGTAGCTTCTCTTCAGTCCAATACACTGTAGTTGCTGGGAACAGACCTGAGTGCTATTTCCACTGTGTATGGCAAAGGGAGCATAATAGTGACTTTCCTTACCAGAAAACATCTCTTCCTCGTAGGACCAGAAACTGCATGGGATTCAACTCCGTTTAGGACTGGGAAACAAACGCTAGCTCTCCTTAAAAGAAACACACTCTGCTTTTGAGAAAAGAGCACTCTTCTACTCTCCTGTGTTTCCTATAGGGCCAGAACAGTGAGCTTGCTCAGAACAAAAGAACTGTGCTTCCTACACACATGGGCCATACCTACTTCAGCTCTGCATAAGAAACTGATCAGAAAAGTAGCTTCTCTTCAGTCCAATATACTGTAGTTGCTGGGAACAGACCTGAGTGCTATTTCCACTGTGTATGGCAAAGGGAGCACAATAGTGACTTTCCTAACCAGAAAACAACTCTTGCTCATAGGACCAGCAACTGCATGGGATTCAACTCCGTTTAGGACTGGGAAACAAACGCTAGCTAGCCTTACAAGAAACGCACTCTGCTTTTGAGAAAAGAGCACTCCTCTACTCTCCTGTGTTTCCTATAGAGCCAGAACAGTGAGCTTGCTCAGAACAAAAGAACTGTGCTTCCTACACACACGGGCCATATCTAGTTCAACTCTGCTTAGGAAACTGACAAGAACAGTAGCTTCTCTTCAGTCCAATACACTGTACTTGGTATGAACAGACGCGAGTGCTATTTGCTCTGTGTATGGCAATGGGAGCACAATAGTTCCTCTTCTTAGCAGAAAATAACTCTTGCTCGTAGGACCAGAAACTGCATGTCATTCAACTCCGTTTAGGACTGGGAAAAAAAGGCTAGCTCTCCTTACAAGAAACACACTCTGCTTTTGAGAAAAGAGCACTCTTCTACTCTCCTGTGTTTCCTATAGAGCCAGAAGAGTGAGCTTGCTCAGAACAAAGGAACTGTGCTTCCTACATACACGGGCCATTTCTAGTTCAACTCTGCTTAGGAAACTGACAAGAACAGTAGCTTCTCTTCAGTCCAATACACTGTACTTGCTGGGAACATACGCGAGTGCTATTTGCACTGTGTATGGCAAAGGGAGCATAATAGTGACTCTTCTTAGCAGAAAACAACTCTTGCTCGTAGGACCAGAAACTGCCTGTCATTCCACTCCGTTTAGGACTGGAAAACAAACGCTAGCTCGCCTTAAAAGAACCCCACTCTGCTTTTGAGAAAAGAGCACTCTTCTACTCTCCTGTGTTTCCAGTAGGGCCAGAACAGTGAGCTTGCTCAGAACAAAAGAACTGTGGTTCCTACACACACGGGCCATATCTAGTACAACTCTGCTAAGGAAACTGATCAGAACAGTAGCTTCTCTTCAGTCCAATACACTGTAGTTGCTGGGAACAGACCTGAGTGCTATTTCCACTGTGTATGGAAAAGGGAGCACAATATTGACTTTAATTACCAGAAAACAACTCTTGCTCGTAGGACCAAAAACTGCATGACATTCAACTGCGTTTAGGACTGGGAAACAAACGCTAGCTCGCCTTACAAGAAACTCACTCTGCTTTTGAGAAAAGAGCACTCCTCTACTCTCCTGTGTTTCCTATAGGGCAAGAACAGTGTGCTTGCTCAGAACAAAAGAACTGTGCTTCCTACACACACGGGCCATACCTACTTCAGCTCTGCAAAAGAAACTGATCAGAACAGTAGCTTCTCTTCAGTCCAATACACTGTACTTGCTGGGAACAGACGCGAGTGCTATTTCCACTGTGTATGGCAAAGGGAGCACAACAGTGACTTTCCTTACCAGAAAACAACTCTTCCTCAAAGGACCAGAAACTGCATGTCATTCAACTCCGTTTAGGACTGGGAAACAAATGCTAGCTCGCCTTACAAGAAACACACTCTGCTTTTGAGAAAAGAGCACTCTTCTACTCTCCTGTGTTTCCTATAGGGCCAGAACAGTGAGCTTGCTCAGAACAAAAGAACTGTGCTTCCTACACACACGGGCCATATCTAGTTCAACTCTGCTTAGGAAACTGACAAGAACAGTAGCTTCTCTTCAGTCCAATACACTGTACTTGCTGGGAACAGACGCGAGTGCTATTTCCACTGTGAATGGCAAAAGGAGCACAATAGTGACTTTCCTTACCAGAAAACAACTATTGCACGTAGGACCAGAAACTACATGGGATTCAACTCCGTTTAGGACTGGGAAACAAACGCTAGCTCGCCTTACAAGAAAGACACTCTGCTTTTGAGAAAAGAGCACTCTTCTACTCTCCTGTGTTTCCTATAGGGCCAGAACAGTGAGCTTGCTCAGAACAAAAGAACTGTGCTTCCTACATCACGGGCCATATCTATTTCAACGCTGCTTAGGAAACTGACAAGAACAGTAGCTTCTCTTCAGTCCAATACACTGTACTTGCTGGGAATAGAGGTGAGTGCTATTTGCACTGTGTATGGCAATGGGAGCTCAATAGTGACTCTTCTTAGCAGAAAACAACTCTTGCTCGTAGGACCAGAAACTGCATGTCATTCCACTCCGTTTAGGACTGGAAAACAAACGCTAGCTCGCCTTACAAGAAACACACTCTGATTTTGAGAAAAGAGCACTCTTCTACTCTCCTGTGTTTCCAATAGGGCCAGAACAGTGAGCTTGCTCAGAACAAAAGAACTGTGCTTCCTACACACACGGGCCATATCTAGTTCAACTCTGCTTAGGAAACTGACAAGAATAGTAGCTTCTCTTCAGTCCAATACACTCTACTTGCTGGGAACAGACACGAGTGCTATTGGCACTGTGTATGGCAATGGAAGCTCAATAGTGACCCTTCTTAGCAGAAAACAACTCTTGCTCGTAGGACCAGAAACTGCATGTCATTCAACTCCGTTTAAGACTGGGAAACAAACGCTAGCTCGCTTTACAAGAAACACACTCTGCTTTTGAGAAAAGAGCACTCTTCTACTCTCCTGTGTTTCCTATAGGGCCAGAACAGTGAGCTTGCTCAGAACAAAAGAACTATGTTTCCTACACACACGGGCCATACCTACTTCAGCTCTGCATATGAAACTGATCAGAACAGTAGCTTCTCTCAGTCCAATACACTGTAGTTGCTGGGAACAGATCTGAGTGCTATTTCCACTGTGTATGGCAAAGGGAGCACAATAGTGACTCTTCTTAGCAGAAAAAAACTCTTGCTCGTAGTACCAGAAACTGCATGTCATTCAACACCGTTTAGGACTGGGAAACAAACGCTAGCTCGCCTTACAAGAAACACACTCTGCTTTTGAGAAAAGAGCACTCTTCTACTCTCCTGTGTTTCCTATAGGGCCAGAACAGTGAGCTTGCTCAGAACAAAAGAACTGTGCTTCCTACACACACGGGCCATATCTAGTTCAACTCTGCTTAGGAAACTGACAAGAACAGTAGCTTCTCTTCAGTCCAAGACACTGTACTTGCTGGGAATAGAGGTGAGTGCTATTTGCACTGTGTATGGCAATGGGAGCTCAATAGTGACTCTTCTTAGCAGAAAAAAACTCTGGCTCGTAGTACCAGAAACTGCATGTCATTCAACACCATTTAGGACTGGGAAACAAATGCTAGCTCGCCTTACAAGAAACACACTCTGCTTTTGAGAAAAGAGCACTCCTCTACTCTTCCGTGTTTCCTATAGGGCCAGAACTGTGAGCTTGCTCAGAACAAAAGAACTGTGCTTCCTACACACACGAGCCATATCTAGTTCAACTCTGCTTAGGAAACTGACAAGAACAGTAGCTTCTCTTCAGTCCAATACACTGTACTTGCTGGGAACAGACGCAAGTGCTATTTCCACTGTGTATGGCAAAGGGAGCACAATAGTGACTTTCCTTACCAGAAAACAACTCTTCCTCGAAGGACCAGAAACTGCATGTCATTCAACTCCGTTTACGACTGGGAAACAAATGCTAGCTCGCCTTACAAGAAACACACTCTGCTTTTGAGAAAAGAGCATTCTTCTACTCTCCTGTGTTCCCTATAGGGCCAGAACAGTGAGGTTGCTCAGAACAAAAGAACTGTGCTTCCTACACACACGGGCCATATCTAGTTCAACTCTGCTTAGGAAACTGACAAGAACAGTAGCTTCTCTTCAGTCCAATACACTGTACTTGCTGGGAACAGACGCGAGTGCTATTTCACTGTGAATGGCAAAGGGAGTGCAATAGTGACTTTCCTTACCAGAAAACAACTATTGCACGTAGGACCAGAAACTACATGGGTTTCAACTCCGTTTAGGACTGGGAAACAAACGCTAGCTCGCCTTACAAGAAAGACACTCTGCTTTTGAGAAAAGAGCACTCTTCTACTCTCCTGTGTTTCCTATAGGGCCAGAACAGTGAGCTTGCTCAGAACAAAAGAACTGTGCTTCCTACATCACGGGCCATATCTAGTTCAACTCTCCTTAGGAAACTGACAAGAACAGTAGCTTCTCTTCAGTCCAATACACTGTACTTGCTGGGAATAGAGGTGAGTGCTATTTGCACTGTGTATGGCAATGGGAGCTCAATAGTGACTCTTCTTAGCAGAAAACAACTCTTGCTCGTAGGACCAGAAACTGCATGTCATTCCACGCCGTTTAGGACTGGAAAACAAACGCTAGCTCGCCTTACAAGAAACACACTCTGATTTTGAGAAAAGAGCACTCTTCTACTCTCCTGTGTTTCCAATAGGGCCAGAACAGTGAGCTTGCTCAGAACAAAAGAACTGTGCTTCCTACACACATGGGCCATATCTAGTTCAACTCTGCTTAGGAAACTGACAAGAATAGTAGCTTCTCTTCAGTCCAATACACTCTACTTGCTGGGAACAGACACGAGTGCTATTGGCACTGTGTATGGCAATGGGAGCTCAATAGTGACTCTTCTTAGCAGAAAACAACTCTTGCTCGTAGGACCAAAAACTGCATGTCATTCAACTCCGTTTAAGACTGGGAAACAAACGCTAGCTCGCTTTACAAGAAACACACTCTGCTTTTGAGAAAAGAGCACTCTTCTACTCTCCTGTGTTTCCTATAGGGCCAGAACAGTGAGCTTGCTCAGAACAAAAGAACTATGTTTCCTACACACACGGGCCATACCTACTTCAGCTCTGCATATGAAACTGATCAGAACAGTAGCTTCTCTCAGTCCAATACACTGTAGTTGCTGGGAACAGATCTGAGTGCTATTTCCACTGTGTATGGCAAAGGGAGCACAATAGTGACTCTTCTTAGCAGAAAACAACTCTTGCTCGTAGGACCAGAAACTGCATGGGATTCAACTCCGTTTAGGACTGGGAAACAAACCCTAGCTCGCCTTACAAGAAACACACTCTGCTTTTGAGAAAAGAGCACTCTTCTACTCTCCTGTGTTTCCTATAGGGCCAGTACAGTGAGCTTGCTCAGAACAAAAGAACTGTGATTCCTACACACATGGGCTATATCTAGTTCAACTCTGCTTAGGAAACTGACAAGAACAGTAGCTTCTCTTCAGTCCAATACACTGTACTTGCTGGGAACAGACCCGAGTGCTATTTGCACTGTGTATGGCAATGGGACCACAATAGTGACTCTTCTTAGCAGAAAAAAACTCTGGCTCGTAGTACCAGAAACTGCATGTCATTCAACACCGTTTAGGACTGGGAAACAAACGCTAGCTCGCCTTACAAGAAACACACTCTGCTTTTGAGAAAAGAGCACTCCTCTACTCTCCTGTGTTTCCTATAGGGCCAGAACAGTGAGCTTGCTCAGAACAAAAGAACTGTGCTTCCTACATCACGGGCCATATCTATTTCAACTCTGCTTAGGAAACTGATCAGAACAGTAGCTTCTCTTCAGGTCAATACACTGTACTTGCTGGGAACAGACGCGAGTGCTATTTCCACTGTGAATGGCAAAGGGAGCACAATAGTGACTTTCCTTACCAGAAAACAACTATTGCACGTAGGACCAGAAACTACATGGGATTGAACTCCGTTTAGGACTGGGAAACAAACCCTAGCTCGCCTTATAAGAAACACACTCTGCTTTTGAGAAAAGAGCACTCTTCTACTCTCCTGTGTTTCCTATAGGGACAGAACAGTGAGCTTGCTCAGAACAAAAGAACTGTGCTTCCTACACACACGGGCCATATCTAGTTCAACTCTGCTTAGGAAACTGACAAGAACAGTAGCTTCTCTTCAGTCCAATACACTGTACTTGCTGGGAAGAGACGCGAGTGCTATTGGCACTGTGTATGGCAAAGGGAGCGCAATAGTGACTCTTCTTAGCAGAAAACAACTCTTGCTCGTAGGACCAGAAACTGCATGTCATTCAACTCCGTTTAGGACTGGGAAACAAACGCATATCACCTTACAAGAAACACACTCTGCTTTTGAGAAAAGAAAACTCTTCTACTCTCCTGTGTTTCCTATAGGGCCAGAACAGTGAGCTTGCTCAGAACAAAAGAACTGTGCTTCCTACACACACGGGCCATACCTAGTTCAACTCTGCTAAGGAAACTGATCAGAACAGTAGCTTCTCTTCAGTCCAATACGGTGTAGTTGGTGGGAACAGACCTGAGTGCTATTTCCACTGTGTATGGCAAAGGGAGCACAATAGTGACTTTCCTTACCAGAAAACAACTCTTGCTCATAGGACCAGAAACTGCATAAGATTCAACTCTGTTTAGGACTGGGAAACAAACCCTAGCTCGCCTTACAAGAAACACACTCTGCTTTTGAGAAAAGAGCAATCTTCTACTCTCCTGTGTTTCCTATAGGGCCAGAACAGTGAGCTTGCTCAGAACAAAAGAACTGTGCTTCCTACACACACGGGCCATATCTAGTTCAACTCTGCTTATGAAACTGACAAGAACAGTAGCTTCTCTTCAGTCCAATACACTGTAGTTGCTGGGAACAGACCCGAGTGCTATTTGCACTGTGTATGGCAATGGGACCACAATAGTGCCTCTTCTTAGCAGAAAAAAAACTCTTGCTGGTAGTACCAGAAACTGCATGTCATTCAACACCATTTAGGACTGGGAAACAAACGCTAGCTCGCCTTACAAGAAACACACTCTGCTTTTGAGAAAAGAGCACTCCTCTACTCTTCTGTGTTTCCTATAGGGCCAGAACAGTGAGCTTGCTCAGAACAAAAGAACTGTGCTTCCTACACACACGGGCTATATCTAGTTCAACTCTGCTTAGGAAACTGACAAGAACAGTAGCTTCTCTTCAGTCCAATACACTGTACTTGCTGGGAACAGACGCGAGTGCTATTTCCACTGTGTATGGCAAAGGGAGCACAATAGTGACTTTCCTTACCAGAAAACAACTCTTCCTCGAGGACCAGAAACTGCATGTCATTCAACTCCGTTTAGGACTGGGAAACAAATGCTAGCTCGCCTTACAAGAAACACACTCTGCTTTTGAGAAAAGAGCACTCTTCTACTCTCCTGTGTTTCCTATAGGGCCAAATAACAGTGAGCTTGCTCAGAACAAAAGAACTGTGCTTCCTACACACACGGGCCATATCTATTGCAACTCTGCTTAGGAAACTGACAAGAACAGTAGCTTCTCTTCAGTCCAATACACTGTACTTGCTGGGAACAGACGCGAGTGCTATTTCCACTGTGAATGGCAAAGGGAGCGCAATAGTGACTTTCCTTATCAGAAAACAACTATTGCACATAGGACCAGAAACTACATGGGATTCAACTCCGTTTAGGACTGGGAAACAAACGCTAGCTCGCCTTACAAGAAACACACTCTGCTTTTGAGAAAAGAGCACTCTTCTACTCTCCTGTGTTTCCTATAGGGCCAGAACAGTGATCTTGCTCAGAACAAAAGAACTGTGCTTCCTATATCACGGGCCATATCTAGTTCAACTCTGCTTAGGAAACTGACAAGAACAGTAGCTTCTCTTCAGTCCAAGACACTGTACTTGCTGGGAATAGAGGTGAGTGCTATTTGCACTGTGTATGGCAATGGGAGCTCAATAGTGACTCTCTTAGCAGAAAAAAAACTCTTGCTCGTAGTACCAGAAACTGCATGTCATTCAACACCATTTAGGACTGGGAAACAAACGCTAGCTTGCCTTACAAGAAACACACTCTGCTTTTGAGAAAAGAGCACTCCTCTACTCTTCTGTGTTTCCTATAGGGCCAGAACAGTGAGCTTGCTCAGAACAAAAGAACTGTGCTTCCTACACACACGGGCCATATCTATTGCAACTCTGCTTAGGAAACTGACAAGAACAGTAGCTTCTCTTCAGTCCAATACACTGTACTTGCTGGGAACAGACGCGAGTGCTATTTCCACTGTGAATGGCAAAGGGAGCGCAATAGTGACTTTCCTTATCAGAAAACAACTATTGCACATAGGACCAGAAACTACATGGGATTCAACTCCGTTTAGGACTGGGAAACAAACGCTAGCTCGCCTTACAAGAAACACACTCTGCTTTTGAGAAAAGAGCACTCTTCTACTCTCCTGTGTTTCCTATAGGGCCAGAACAGTGATCTTGCTCAGAACAAAAGAACTGTGCTTCCTATATCACGGGCCATATCTAGTTCAACTCTGCTTAGGAAACTGACAAGAACAGTAGCTTCTCTTCAGTCCAAGACACTGTACTTGCTGGGAATAGAGGTGAGTGCTATTTGCACTGTGTATGGCAATGGGAGCTCAATAGTGACTCTCTTAGCAGAAAAAAAACTCTTGCTCGTAGTACCAGAAACTGCATGTCATTCAACACCATTTAGGACTGGGAAACAAACGCTAGCTTGCCTTACAAGAAACACACTCTGCTTTTGAGAAAAGAGCACTCCTCTACTCTTCTGTGTTTCCTATAGGGCCAGAACAGTGAGCTTGCTCAGAACAAATGAACTGTGCTTCCTACACACACGGGCTATATCTAGTTCAACTCTGCTTAGGAAACTGACAAGAACAGTAGCTTCTCTTCAGTCCAATACACTGTACTTGCTGGGAACAGACGCGAGTGCTATTTCCACTGTGTATGGCAAAGGGAGCACAACAGTGACTTTCCTTACCAGAAAACAACTCTTCCTCGAAGGACCAGAAACTGCATGTCATTCCACTCCATTTAGGACTGGGAAACAAATGCTAGCTCGCCTTACAAGAAACACACTCTGCTTTTGAGAAAAGAGCACTCTTCTACTCTCCTGTGTTTCCTATAGGGCCAGAACAGTGAGCTTGCTCAGAACAAAAGAACTGTGCTTCCTACACACACGGGCCATATCTAGTTCAACTCTGCTTAGGAAACTGACAAGAACAGTAGCTTCTCTTCAGTCCAATACAATGTACTTGCTGGGAACAGACGCGAGTGCTATTTCCACTGTGAATGGCAAAGGGAGCACAATAGTGACTTTCCTTACCAGAAAACAACTATTGCACGTAGGACCAGAAACTACATGGGATTCAACTCCGTTTAGGACTGGGAAACAAACGCTAGCTCGCCTTACAAGAAAGACACTCTGCTTTTGAGAAAAGAGCACTCTTCTACTCTCCTGTGTTTCCTATAGGGCCAGAACAGTGAGCTTGCTCAGAACAAAAGAACTGTGCTTCCTACATCACGGGCCATATCTAGTTCAATGCTGCTTAGGAAACTGACAAGAACAGTAGCTTCTCTTCAGTCCAATACACTGTACTTGCTGGGAATAGAGGTGAGTGCTATTTGCACTGTGTATGGCAATGGGAGCTCAATAGTGACTCTTCTTAGCAGAAAACAACTCTTGCTCGTAGGACCAGAAACTGCATGTCATTCCACTCCGTTTAGGACTGGAAAACAAACGCTAGCTCGCCTTACAAGAAACACACTCTGCTTTTGAGAAAAGAGCACTCTTCTACTCTCCTGTGTTTCCAATAGGGCCAGAACAGTGAGCTTGCTCAGAACAAAAGAACTGTGCTTCCTACACACACGGGCCATATCTAGTTCAACTCTGCTTAGGAAACTGACAAGAATAGTAGCTTCTCTTCAGTCCAATACACTCTACTTGCTGGGAACAGACACGAGTGCTATTGGCACTGTGTATGGCAATGGAAGCTCAATAGTGACCCTTCTTAGCAGAAAACAACTCTTGCTCGTAGGACCAGAAACTGCATGTCATTCAACTCCGTTTAGGACTGGGAAACAAACGCATATCACCTTACAAGAAACACACTCTGCTTTTGTGAAAAGAGCACTCTTCTACTATCCTGTGTTTCCTATAGGGCCAGAACAGTGAGCTTGCTCAGAACAAAAGAACTATGTTTCCTACACACACGGGCCATACCTACTTCAGCTCTGCATATGAAACTGATCAGAACAGTAGCTTCTCTCAGTCCAATACACTGTAGTTGCTGGGAACAGATCTGAGTGCTATTTCCACTGTGTATGGCAAAGGGAGCACAATAGTGACTCTTCTTAGCAGAAAAAAACTCTTGCTCGTAGTACCAGAAACTGCATGTCATTCAACACCGTTTAGGACTGGGAAACAAACGCTAGCTCGCCTTACAAGAAACACACTCTGCTTTTGAGAAAAGAGCACTCTTCTACTCTCCTGTGTTTCCTATAGGGCCAGAACAGTGAGCTTGCTCAGAACAAAAGAACTGTGCTTCCTACACACACGGGCCATATCTAGTTCAACTCTGCTTAGGAAACTGACAAGAACAGTAGCTTCTCTTCAGTCCAATACACTGTAGTTGCTGGGAAAAGACCCGAGTGCTATTTGCACTGTGTATGGCAATGGGACCACAATAGTGACTCTTCTTAGCAGAAAAAAACTCTTGCTCCTAGTACAAGAAACTGCATGTCATTCAACACCGTTTAGGACTGGGAAACAAACGCTAGCTCGCCTTACAAGAAACACACTCTGCTTTTCAGAAAAGAACACTCCTCTACTCTCCTGTGTTTCCTATAGGGCCAGAACAGTGAGCTTGCTCAGAACAAAAGAACTGTGCTTCCTACACACACGGGCCATATCTAGTTCAACTCTGCTTAGGAAACTGACAAGAACAGTACCTTCTCTTCAGTCCAATACACTGTAGTTGCTGGCAACAGAGGCGAGTGCTATTGGCACTGTGTATGGCAAAGGGAGAACAATAGTGACTTTCCTTACCGGAAAACAACTCTTCCTCGAAGGACCAGAAACGGCATGGGATTCAACTCTGTTAGGACTGGGAAACAAACACTAGTTCGCCTTACAAGAAACACACGCTGCTTTTGAGAAAAGAGCACTCTTCTACTCTCCTGTGTTTCCTATAGGGCCAGAACAGTGAGCTTGCTCAGAACAAAAGAACTGTGCTTCCTACACACACGGGCCATATCTAGTTCCACACTGCTTAGGAAACTGACAAGAACAGTAGCTTCCCTTCAGTCCAATACACTGTACTTACTGGGAAGAGACGCGAGTGCTATTGGCACTGTGTATGGCAATGGGAGCGCAATAGTGACTCTTCTTAGCAGAAAACAACTCTTGCTCGTAGGACCAGAAACTGCATGTCATTCAACTCCGTTTAGGACTGGGAAACAAATGCTAGCTCACCGTACAAGAAACACACTCTGCTTTTGAGAAAAGAGCACTCTTCTACTCTCCTGTGTTTCCTATAGGGCCAGAACAGTGAGCTTGCTCAGAACAAAAGAACTATGTTTCCTACACACACGGGCCATACCTACTTCAGCTCTGCATATAAAACTGATCAGAACAGTAGCTTCTCTCAGTCCAATACACTGTAGTTGCTGGGAACAGATCTGAGTGCTATTTCCACTGTGTATGGCAAATGGAGCACAATAGTGACTCTTCTTAGCAGAAAACAACTCTTGCTCGTAGGACCAGAAACTGCATGGGATTCAACTCCGTTTAGGACTGGGAAACAAACCCTAGCTCGCGTTACAAGAAACACACTCTGCTTTTGAGAAAAGAGCACTCTTCTACTCTCCTGTGTTTCCTATAGGGCCAGAACAGTGAGCTTGCTCAGAACAAAAGAAATGTGCTTCCTACACACACAGGCTATATCTGGTTCAACTCTGCTTAGGATACTGACAAGAACAGTAGCTTCTCTTCAGTCCAATACACTGTAGTTGCTGGGAACAAACCCGAGTGCTATTTGCACTGTGTATGGCAATGGGACCACAATAGTGACTCTTCTTAGCAGGAAAAAACTCTTGCTCGTAGTACCAGAAACTGCATGTCATTCAACACCGTTTAGGACTGGGAAACAAACGCTAGCTCGCCTTACAAGAAACACACTATGCTTTTGAGAAAAGAGCACTCTTCTACTCTCCTGTGTTTCCTATAGGGTCAGAACAGTGAGCTTGCTCAGAACAAAAGAACTGTGCTTCCTACACACACGGGCGATATCTAGTTCAACTCTGCTTAGGAAACTGACAAGAACAGTAGCTTCTCTTCAGTCCAATACACTGTACTTGCTGGGAACATACGTGAGTGCTATTTCCACTGTGTATGGCAAAGGGAGCACAATAGTGACTTTCCTTACCATCAAACAACTCTTCCTCGAAGGACCAGAAACTGCATGGGATTCAACTCTGTTTAGGACTGGGAAACAAACGCTAGTTCGCCTTACAAGAAACACACTCTGCTTTTGAGAAAAGAGCACTCTTCTACTCTCCTGTGTTTCCTATAGGGCCAGAACAGTGAGCTTGCGCAGAACAAAAGAACTGTGCTTCCTACACACACGGGCCATATCTAGTTCAACTCTGCTTAGGAAACTGACAAGAACAGTAGCTTCTCTTCAGTCCAATACACTGTACTTGCTGGGAAGAGACGCGAGTGCTATTGGCACTGTGTATGGCAATGGGAGCGCAATAGTGACTCTTCTTAGCAGAAAACAACTCTTGCTCGTAGGACCACAAACTGCATGTCATTCAACTCCGTTTAGGACTGGGAAACAAATGCTAGCTCACCTTACAAGAAACACACTCTGCTTTTGAGAAAAGAGCACTCTTCTACTCTCCTGTGTTTCCTATAGGGCCAGAACAGTGAGCTTGCTCAGAACAAAAGAACTGTGCTTCCTACACACACGGGCCCTATCTAGTTCAACTCTGCTTAGAAACTGACAAGAACAGTAGCTTCTCTTCAGTCCAATACACTGTACTTGCTGGGAACAGACGCAAGTGCTATTTCCACTGTGTATGGCAAAGGGAGTGCAATAGTGACTTTCCTTACCAGAAAACAACTCTTGCTCGTAGGACCAGAAACTGCATGTCATTCAACTCCGTTTAGGACTGGGAAACAAACGCTAGATCGCCTTCCAAGAAACACACTCTGCTTTTGAGAAAAGTGCACTCTTCTACTCTCCTGTGTTTGCTATGGGGCCAGAACAGTGAGCTTGCGCAGAACAAAAGAACTGTGCTTCCTACACACATGAGCCATATCCAGTTGAACTCTGCTTAGGAAACTGACAAGAACAGTAGCTTCTCTTCAGTCCCATACACTGTACATTCTAAGAACAGAGGCCAGTGCTATTTGAACTATGTATGGCAATGGGAGCGCAATAGTGACTCTTCTTAGCAGAAAAAAACTCTCGCTCATAGGACCAGAAACTGCATGGGATTCAACTCCGTTTAGGACTGGGAAACAAATGCTAGCTCGCCTTACAAGAAACACACTCTGCTTTTGAGAAAAGAGCACTCCTCTACTCTCCTGTGTTTCCTATAAGGCCACAACAGTGAGCTTGCTCAGAAAAAATGAACTGCGCTTCCTACACACACGGGCCATATCTAGTTCAACTCTGCTTAGGAAACTGATCAGAACAGTAGCTTCTCTTCAGTCCAATACACTCTACTTGCTGGGAACAGACGCGAGTGGTATTTCCACTGTGTATGGCAAAGGGAGCGCAATAGTGACTTTCCTTACCAGAAAACAACTATTGCACGTAGGACCAGAATCTACATGGGATTCAACACCGTTTAGGACTGGGAAACAAACGCTAGCTCGCCTTACAAGAAACGCACTCTGCTTTTGAGAAAAGAGCACTCTTCTACTCTCCTGTGTTTCCTATAGGGCCAGAACAGTGAGCTTGCTCAGAACAAAAGAACTGTGCTTCCTACACACACGGGCCATATCTAGTTCAACTCTGCTTAGGAAACTGACAAGAACAGTAGCTTCTCTTCAGTCCAATACACTGTACTTGCTGGGAAGAGATGCGAGTGCTATTGGCACTGTGTATGGCAAAGGGAGCACAATAGTGACTCTTCTTAGCAGAAAACAACTCTTGCTCGTAGGACCAGAAACTGCATGTCATTCAACTCCGTTTAGGACTGGGAAACAAACGCTAGCTCACCTTACAAGAAACACACTCTGCTTTTGAGAAAAGAGCACTCTTCTACTCTCGTGTGTTTCCTATAGGGCCAGAACAGTGAGCTTGCTCAGAACAAAAGAACTGTGCTTCCTACACACACGGGCCATACCTAGTTCAACTCTGCTAAGGAAACTGATCAGAACAGTTGCTTCTCTTCAGTCCAATACGCTGTAGTTGCTGGAAATAGACCTGAGTGCTATTTCCACTGTGTATGGCAAAGGGAGCACAATAGTGACTTTCCTTACCAGAAAACAACTCTTGCTCATAGGACCAGAAACTACATAAGATTCAACTCCTTTTAGGACTGGGAAACAAACGCTAGCTCGCCTTACAAGAAACACGCTCTGCTTTTGAGAAAAGAGCACTCTTCCGCTCTCCTGTGTTTCCTATAGGGCCAGAACAGTGAGCTTGCTCAGAACAAAAGAACTGTGCTTCCTACACACACGGGCCATATCTAGTTCAACTCTGCTTAGGAAACTGACAAGAACAGTAGCTTCTCTTCAGTCCAATACACTGTAGTTGCTGGGAACAGACCCGAGTGCTATTTGCACTGTGTATGGCAACGGGACCACAATAGTGACTCTTCTTAGCAGAAAAAAACTCTTGCTCGTAGTACCAGAAACTGCATGTCATTCAACACCGTTTAGGACTGGGAAACAAACGCTAGCTCGCCTTACAAGAAACACACTATGCTTTTGAGAAAAGAGCACTCTTCTACTCTCCTGTGTTTCCTATAGGGTCAGAACAGTGAGCTTGCTCAGAACAAAAGAACTGTGCTTCCTACACACACGGGCCATATCTAGTTCAACTCTGCTTAGGAAACTGACAAGAACAGTAGCTTCTCTTCAGTCCAATACACTGTACTTGCTGGGAACATACGCGAGTGCTATTTCCACTGTGTATGGCAAAGGGAGCACAATAGTGACTTTCCTTACCATCAAACAACTCTTCCTCGAAGGACCAGAAACTGCATGGGATTCAACTCTGTTTAGGACTGGGAAACAAACGCTAGTTCGCCTTACAAGAAACACACTCTGCTTTTGAGAAAAGAGCACTCTTCTACTCTCCTGTGTTTCCTATAGGGCCAGAACAGTGAGCTTGCGCAGAACAAAAGAACTGTGCTTCTTACACACACGGGCCATATCTAGTTCAACTCTGCTTAGGAAACTGACAAGAACAGTAGCTTCTCTTCAGTCCAATACACTGTACTTGCTGGGAAGAGACGCGAGTGCTATTGGCACTGTGTATGGCAATGGGAGCGCAATAGTGACTCTTCTTAGCAGAAAACAACTCTTGCTCGTAGGACCACAAACTGCATGTCATTCAACTCCGTTTAGGACTGGGAAACAAATGCTAGCTCACCTTACAAGAAACACACTCTGCTTTTGAGAAAAGAGCACTCTTCTACTCTCCTGTGTTTCCTATAGGGCCAGAACAGTGAGCTTGCTCAGAACAAAAGAACTGTGCTTCCTACACACACGGGCCCTATCTAGTTCAACTCTGCTTAGAAACTGACAAGAACAGTAGCTTCTCTTCAGTCCAATACACTGTACTTGCTGGGAACAGACGCAAGTGCTATTTCCACTGTGTATGGCAAAGGGAGTGCAATAGTGACTTTCCTTACCAGAAAACAACTCTTGCTCGTAGGACCAGAAACTGCATGTCATTCAACTCCGTTTAGGACTGGGAAACAAACGCTAGATCGCCTTCCAAGAAACACACTCTGCTTTTGAGAAAAGTGCACTCTTCTACTCTCCTGTGTTTCCTATAGGGCCAGAACAGTGAGCTTGCGCAGAACAAAAGAACTGTGCTTCCTACACACATGAGCCATATCCAGTTGAACTCTGCTTAGGAAACTGACAAGAACAGTAGCTTCTCTTCAGTCCAATACACTGTACATTCTAAGAACAGAGGCCAGTGCTATTTGAACTATGTATGGCAATGGGAGCGCAATAGTGACTCTTCTTAGCAGAAAAAAACTCTCGCTCATAGGACCAGAAACTGCATGGGATTCAACTCCGTTTAGGACTGGGAAACAAATGCTAGCTCGCCTTACAAGAAACACACTCTGCTTTTGAGAAAAGAGCACTCCTCTACTCTCCTGTGTTTCCTATAAGGCCACAACAGTGAGCTTGCTCAGAAAAAATGAACTGCGCTTCCTACACACACGGGCCATATCTAGTTCAACTCTGCTTAGGAAACTGATCAGAACAGTAGCTTCTCTTCAGTCCAATACACTCTACTTGCTGGGAACAGACGCGAGTGGTATTTCCACTGTGTATGGCAAAGGGAGCGCAATAGTGACTTTCCTTACCAGAAAACAACTATTGCACGTAGGACCAGAATCTACATGGGATTCAACACCGTTTAGGACTGGGAAACAAACGCTAGCTCGCCTTACAAGAAACGCACTCTGCTTTTGAGAAAAGAGCACTCTTCTACTCTCCTGTGTTTCCTATAGGGCCAGAACAGTGAGCTTGCTCAGAACAAAAGAACTGTGCTTCCTACACACACGGGCCATATCTAGTTCAACTCTGCTTAGGAAACTGACAAGAACAGTAGCTTCTCTTCAGTCCAATACACTGTACTTGCTGGGAAGAGATGCGAGTGCTATTGGCACTGTGTATGGCAAAGGGAGCACAATAGTGACTCTTCTTAGCAGAAAACAACTCTTGCTCGTAGGACCAGAAACTGCATGTCATTCAACTCCGTTTAGGACTGGGAAACAAACGCTAGCTCACCTTACAAGAAACACACTCTGCTTTTGAGAAAAGAGCACTCTTCTACTCTCGTGTGTTTCCTATAGGGCCAGAACAGTGAGCTTGCTCAGAACAAAAGAACTGTGCTTCCTACACACACGGGCCATACCTAGTTCAACTCTGCTAAGGAAACTGATCAGAACAGTTGCTTCTCTTCAGTCCAATACGCTGTAGTTGCTGGAAATAGACCTGAGTGCTATTTCCACTGTGTATGGCAAAGGGAGCACAATAGTGACTTTCCTTACCAGAAAACAACTCTTGCTCATAGGACCAGAAACTACATAAGATTCAACTCCTTTTAGGACTGGGAAACAAACGCTAGCTCGCCTTACAAGAAACACGCTCTGCTTTTGAGAAAAGAGCACTCTTCTGCTCTCCTGTGTTTCCTATAGGGCCAGAACAGTGAGCTTGCTCAGAACAAAAGAACTGTGCTTCCTACACACACGGGCCATATCTAGTTCAACTCTGCTTAGGAAACTGACAAGAACAGTAGCTTCTCTTCAGTCCAATACACTGTAGTTGCTGGGAACAGACCCGAGTGCTATTTGCAATGTGTATGGCAACGGGACCACAATAGTGACTCTTCTTAGCAGAAAAAAACTCTTGCTCGTAGTACCAGAAACTGCATGTCATTCAACACCGTTTAGGACTGGGAAACAAACGCTAGCTCGCCTTACAAGAAACACACTATGCTTTTGAGAAAAGAGCACTCTTCTACTCTCCTGTGTTTCCTATAGGGTCAGAACAGTGAGCTTGCTCAGAACAAAAGAACTGTGCTTCCTACACACACGGGCCATATCTAGTTCAACTCTGCTTAGGAAACTGACAAGAACAGTAGCTTCTCTTCAGTCCAATACACTGTACTTGCTGGGAACATACGCGAGTGCTATTTCCACTGTGTATGGCAAAGGGAGCACAATAGTGACTTTCCTTACCATCAAACAACTCTTCCTCGAAGGACCAGAAACTGCATGGGATTCAACTCTGTTTAGGACTGGGAAACAAACGCTAGTTCGCCTTACAAGAAACACACTCTGCTTTTGAGAAAAGAGCACTCTTCTACTCTCCTGTGTTTCCTATAGGGCCAGAACAGTGAGCTTGCGCAGAACAAAAGAACTGTGCTTCTTACACACACGGGCCATATCTAGTTCAACTCTGCTTAGGAAACTGACAAGAACAGTAGCTTCTCTTCAGTCCAATACACTGTACTTGCTGGGAAGAGACGCGAGTGCTATTGGCACTGTGTATGGCAATGGGAGCGCAATAGTGACTCTTCTTAGCAGAAAACAACTCTTGCTCGTAGGACCACAAACTGCATGTCATTCAACTCCGTTTAGGACTGGGAAACAAATGCTAGCTCACCTTACAAGAAACACACTCTGCTTTTGAGAAAAGAGCACTCTTCTACTCTCCTGTGTTTCCTATAGGGCCAGAACAGTGAGCTTGCTCAGAACAAAAGAACTGTGCTTCCTACACACACGGGCCCTATCTAGTTCAACTCTGCTTAGAAACTGACAAGAACAGTAGCTTCTCTTCAGTCCAATACACTGTACTTGCTGGGAACAGACGCAAGTGCTATTTCCACTGTGTATGGCAAAGGGAGTGCAATAGTGACTTTCCTTACCAGAAAACAACTCTTGCTCGTAGGACCAGAAACTGCATGTCATTCAACTCCGTTTAGGACTGGGAAACAAACGCTAGATCGCCTTCCAAGAAACACACTCTGCTTTTGAGAAAAGTGCACTCTTCTACTCTCCTGTGTTTCCTATAGGGCCAGAACAGTGAGCTTGCGCAGAACAAAAGAACTGTGCTTCCTACACACATGAGCCATATCCAGTTGAACTCTGCTTAGGAAACTGACAAGAACAGTAGCTTCTCTTCAGTCCAATACACTGTACATTCTAAGAACAGAGGCCAGTGCTATTTGAACTATGTATGGCAATGGGAGCGCAATAGTGACTCTTCTTAGCAGAAAAAAACTCTCGCTCATAGGACCAGAAACTGCATGGGATTCAACTCCGTTTAGGACTGGGAAACAAATGCTAGCTCGCCTTACAAGAAACACACTCTGCTTTTGAGAAAAGAGCACTCCTCTACTCTCCTGTGTTTCCTATAAGGCCACAACAGTGAGCTTGCTCAGAAAAAATGAACTGCGCTTCCTACACACACGGGCCATATCTAGTTCAACTCTGCTTAGGAAACTGATCAGAACAGTAGCTTCTCTTCAGTCCAATACACTCTACTTGCTGGGAACAGACGCGAGTGGTATTTCCACTGTGTATGGCAAAGGGAGCGCAATAGTGACTTTCCTTACCAGAAAACAACTATTGCACGTAGGACCAGAATCTACATGGGATTCAACACCGTTTAGGACTGGGAAACAAACGCTAGCTCGCCTTACAAGAAACGCACTCTGCTTTTGAGAAAAGAGCACTCTTCTACTCTCCTGTGTTTCCTATAGGGCCAGAACAGTGAGCTTGCTCAGAACAAAAGAACTGTGCTTCCTACACACACGGGCCATATCTAGTTCAACTCTGCTTAGGAAACTGACAAGAACAGTAGCTTCTCTTCAGTCCAATACACTGTACTTGCTGGGAAGAGATGCGAGTGCTATTGGCACTGTGTATGGCAAAGGGAGCACAATAGTGACTCTTCTTAGCAGAAAACAACTCTTGCTCGTAGGACCAGAAACTGCATGTCATTCAACTCCGTTTAGGACTGGGAAACAAACGCTAGCTCACCTTACAAGAAACACACTCTGCTTTTGAGAAAAGAGCACTCTTCTACTCTCGTGTGTTTCCTATAGGGCCAGAACAGTGAGCTTGCTCAGAACAAAAGAACTGTGCTTCCTACACACACGGGCCATACCTAGTTCAACTCTGCTAAGGAAACTGATCAGAACAGTTGCTTCTCTTCAGTCCAATACGCTGTAGTTGCTGGAAATAGACCTGAGTGCTATTTCCACTGTGTATGGCAAAGGGAGCACAATAGTGACTTTCCTTACCAGAAAACAACTCTTGCTCATAGGACCAGAAACTACATAAGATTCAACTCCTTTTAGGACTGGGAAACAAACGCTAGCTCGCCTTACAAGAAACACGCTCTGCTTTTGAGAAAAGAGCACTCTTCTGCTCTCCTGTGTTTCCTATAGGGCCAGAACAGTGAGCTTGCTCAGAACAAAAGAACTGTGCTTCCTACACACACGGGCCATATCTAGTTCAACTCTGCTTAGGAAACTGACAAGAACAGTAGCTTCTCTTCAGTCCAATACACTGTAGTTGCTGGGAACAGACCCGAGTGCTATTTGCAATGTGTATGGCAACGGGACCACAATAGTGACTCTTCTTAGCAGAAAAAAACTCTTGCTCGTAGTACCAGAAACTGCATGTCATTCAACAACGTTTAGGACTGGGAAACGAACGCTAGCTCGCCTTACAAGAAACACACTCTGCTTTTGAGAAAAGAGCACTCTTCTACTCTCCTGTGTTTCCTATAGGGTCAGAACAGTGAGCTTGCTCAGAACAAAAGAACTGTGCTTCCTACACACACGGGCCATATCTAGTTCAACTCTGCTTAGGAAACTGACAAGAACAGTAGCTTCTCTTCAGTCCAATACACTGTACTTGCTGGGAACATACGCGAGTGCTATTTCCACTGTGTATGGCAAAGGGAGCACAATAGTGACTTTCCTTACCATCAAACAACTCTTCCTCGAAGGACCAGAAACTGCATGGGATTCAACTCTGTTTAGGACTGGGAAACAAACGCTAGTTCGCCTTACAAGAAACACACTCTGCTTTTGAGAAAAGAGCACTCTTCTACTCTCCTGTGTTTCCTATAGGGCCAGAACAGTGAGCTTGCGCAGAACAAAAGAACTGTGCTTCCTACACACACGGGCCATATCTAGTTCAACTCTGCTTAGGAAACTGACAAGAACAGTAGCTTCTCTTCAGTCCAATACACTGTACTTGCTGGGAAGAGACGCGAGTGCTATTGGCACTGTGTATGGAAATGGGAGCGCAATAGTGACTCTTCTTAGCAGAAAACAACTCTTGCTCGTAGGACCACAAACTGCATGTCATTCAACTCCGTTTAGGACTGGGAAACAAATGCTAGCTCACCTTACAAGAAACACACTCTGCTTTTGAGAAAAGAGCACTCTTCTACTCTCCTGTGTTTCCTATAGGGCCAGAACAGTGAGCTTGCTCAGAACAAAAGAACTGTGCTTCCTACACACACGGGCCCTATCTAGTTCAACTCTGCTTAGAAACTGACAAGAACAGTAGCTTCTCTTCAGTCCAATACACTGTACTTGCTGGGAACAGACGCAAGTGCTATTTCCACTGTGTATGGCAAAGGGAGTGCAATAGTGACTTTCCTTACCAGAAAACAACTCTTGCTCGTAGGACCAGAAACTGCATGTCATTCAACTCCGTTTAGGACTGGGAAACAAACCCTAGATCGCCTTCCAAGAAACACACTCTGCTTTTGAGAAAAGTGCACTCTTCTACTCTCCTGTGTTTCCTATAGGGCCAGAACAGTGAGCTTGCGCACAACAAAAGAACTGTGCTTCCTACACACATGAGCCATATCCAGTTGAACTCTGCTTAGGAAACTGACAAGAGCAGTAGCTTCTCTTCAGTCCAATACACTGTACATTCTAAGAACAGAGGCCAGTGCTATTTGAACTATGTATGGCAATGGGAGCGCAATAGTGACTCTTCTTAGCAGAAAAAAACTCTTGCTCGTAGGACCAGAAACTGCATGGGATTCAACTCCGTTTAGGACTGGGAAACAAATGCTAGCTCGCCTTACAAGAAACACACTCTGGTTTTGAGAAAAGAGCACTCTTCTACAATCCTGTGTTTCCTATAAGGCCACAACAGTGAGCTTGCTCAGAAAAAATGAACTGCGCTTCCTACACACACGGGCCATATCTAGTTCAACTCTGCTTAGGAAACTGATCAGAACAGTAGCTTCTCTTCAGTCCAATACACTCTACTTGCTGGGAACAGACGCGAGTGCTATTTCCACTGTGTATGGCAAAGGGAGCGCAATAGTGACTTTCCTTACCAGAAAACAACTAAACACCGTTTAGGACTGGGAAACAAACGCTAGCTCGCCTTACAAGAAACGCACTCTGCTTTTGAGAAAAGAGCACTCTTCTACTCTCCTGTGTTTCCTATAGGGCCAGAACAGTGAGCTTGCTCAGAACAAAAGAACTGTGCTTCCTACACACACGGGCCATACCTAGTTCAACTCTGCTAAGGAAACTGATCAGAACAGTTGCTTCTCTTCAGTCCAATACGCTGTAGTTGCTGGAAATAGACCTGAGTGCTATTTCCACTGTGTATGGCAAAGGGAGCACAATAGTGACTTTCCTTACCAGAAAACAACTCTTGCTCATAGGACCAGAAACTACATAAGATTCAACTCCTTTTAGGACTGGGAAACAAACGCTAGCTCGCCTTACAAGAAACACGCTCTGCTTTTGAGAAAAGAGCACTCTTCTACTCTCCTGTGTTTCCTATAGGGCCAGAACAGTGAGCTTGCTCAGAACAAAAGAACTGTGCTTCCTACACACACGGGCCATATCTAGTTCAACTCTGCTTAGGAAACTGACAAGAACAGTAGCTTCTCTTCAGTCCAATACACTGTAGTTGCTGGGAACAGACCCGAGTGCTATTTGCACTGTGTATGGCAACGGGACCACAATAGTGACTCTTCTTAGCAGAAAAAAACTCTTGCTCGTAGGACCAGAAACTGCATGGGATTCAACTCCGTTTAGGACTGGGAAACAAACGCTAGCTCGCCTTCCAAATAACACACTCGGCTTTTGAGAAAAGAGCACACTTCTACTCTCCTGTGTTTCCTGTAGGGCCAGAACAGTGAGCTTGCACAGAACAAAAGAACTGTGCTTCCTACACACACGGGCCATATCAAGTTCAACTCTGCTTAGGAAACTGACAAGAACAGTAGCTTCTCTCAGTCCAATACACTGTACTTGCTGGGAACTGAAGCGAGTGCTATTGGCACTGTGTATGGCAATGGGAGCACAATAGTGACTCTTCTTAGCAGAAAACTACTCTTGCTCGTAGGACCAGAAACTGCCTGGGATTCAACTCCGTTTAGGACTGGGAAACAAACACTAGCTCGCCTTACAAGAAACACACTCTGCTTTTGAGAAAAGAGCACTCTTCTACTCTCCTGTGTTTCCTATAGAGCCAGAACAGTGAGATTGCTCAGAACAAAAGAACTGTGCTTCCTACACACACGGGCCATATCTAGTTCAACTCTGCTTAGGAAACTGACAAGAACAGTAGCTTCTCTTCAGTCCAATACACTGTACTTGCTGGGAACAGACGCGAGTGCTATTGGCACTGTGTATGGCAATGGGATCGCAATAGTGACCTTTCTTAGCAGAAAACAACTCTTGCTCGTAGGACCAGAAACTGCATGTCATTCAACTCCGTTTAGGACTGGGAAACAAACGCTAGCTCGCCTTACAAGAAACACACTCTACTTTTGAGAAAAGAGCACTCTTCTACTCTCCTGTGTTTCCTATAGGGCCAGAACAGTGAGCTTGCTCAGAACAAAAGAACTGTGCTTCCTACACACACGGGCCATATCTAGTTCAACTCTGCTTAGGAAACTGATCAGAACAGTAGCTTCTCTTCAGTCCAATACACTGTACTTGCTGGGAACAGACGCGAGTGTATTTCCACTGTGTATGGCAAAGGGAGCGCAATAGTGACTTTCCTTACCAGAAAACAACTATTGCACGTAGGACCAGAAACTACATGCGATTCAACTCCGTTTAGGACTGGGAAACAAACGCTAGCTCGCCTTACAAGAAACGCACTCTGCTTTTGAGAAAAGAGCACTCTTCTACTCTCCTGTGTTTCCTATTGGGCCAGAACAGTGAGCTTGCTCAGAACAAAAGAACTGTGCTTCCTACATCACGGGCCATATCTAGTTCAACTCTGCTTAGAAACTGACAAGAACAGTAGCTTCTCTTCAGTCCAATACACTGTAGTTGCTGGGAACAGACCTGAGTGCTATTTCCACTGTGTATGGCAAAGGGAGCACAATAGTGACTTTCCTAACCAGAAAACAACTCTTGCTCGTAGGACCAGAAACTGCATGGGATTCAACTCCGTTTAGGACTTGGAAACAAACGCTAGCTCGCCTTACAAGAGACGCAGTCTGCTTTTGAGAAAAGAGCACTCTTCTACTCTTTTGTTTTTCCTATAGGGCCAGAACAGTGAGCTTGCTCAGAACAAAAGAACTGTGCTTCCTACACACACGGGCCATATCTAGTTCAACTCTGCTTAGGAAACTGACAAGAACAGTAGCTTCTCTTCAGTCCAATACACTGTACTTGCTGGGAACAGATGCGAGTGCTATTGGCACTGTGTATGTCAATGGGAGCTCAATAGTGACTCTTCTTAGCAGAAAACAACTCTTCCTCATAGGACCAGAAACTGCATGGGATTCAACTCCGTTTAGGACTGGGAAACAAACGCTAGCTCGCCTTCCAAATAACACACTATGCTTTTGAGAAAAGAGCACACTTCTACTCTCCTGTGTTTCCTGTAGGGCCAGAGCAGTGAGCTTGCACAGAACAAAAGAACTGTGCTTCCTACACACACGGGCCATATCAAGTTCAACTCTGCTTAGGAAACTGACAAGAACAGTAGCTTCTCTCAGTCCAATACACTGTACTTGCTGGGAACTGAAGCGAGTGCTATTGCCACTGTGTATGGCAATGGGAGCACAATAGTGACTCTTCTTAGCAGAAAACAACTCTTGCTCGTAGGACCAGAAACTGCACGGGATTCCACTCCGTTTAGGACTGGGAAACAAATGCTAGCTTGCCTTACAAGAAACACACTCTGCTTTTGAGAAAAGACCACTCTTCTACTCTTCTGTGTTTCCTATAGGGCCAGAACAGTGAGCTTGCTCAGAAAAAATGAACTGTGCTTCCTACACACACGGGCCATATCTAGTTCAACTCTGCTTACAAAAACTGACAAGAACAGTAGCTTCTCTCAGTCCAATACACTGTACTTGCTGGGAACAGACGCGAGTGCTATTTGCACTGTGTATGGCAATGGGAGCACAATAGTGACTCTTCTTAGCAGAAAACACACTCTGCTTTTGAGAAAAGAGCACTCTTCTACTCTCCTGTGTTTCCAATAGGGCCAGAACAGTGAGCTTGCTCAGAACAAAAGAACTGTGCTTCCTACACACACGGGCCATACCTACTTCAGCTCTGCATAAGAAACTGATCAGAACAGTAGCTTCTCTTCAGTCCAATACACTGTACTTGCTGGGAACAGACCTGAGTCCTATTTCCACTGTGTATGGCAAAGGGAGCACAATAGTGACTTTCCTTACCAGAAAACAACTCTTGCTCCTAGGACCAGAAACTGCATGGGATTCAACTCCATTTAGGACTGGGAAACACACTCTGCTTTTGAGAAAAGAGCACTCTTCTACTCTCCTGTGTTTCCTATAGGGCCAGTACAGTGAGCTTGCTCAGAACAAAAGAACTGTGCTTCCTACACACACGGGCCATATCTAGTTCAACTCTGCTTAGGAAACTGACAAGAACAGTAGCTTCTCTTCAGTACAATACACTGTACCTGCTGGGAACCGACACGAGTGCTATTTGCACTGTATATGGCAATGGGAGCGCAATAGTGACTCTTCTTAGCAAAAAACAACTCTTGCTCATAGGACCAGAAACTGCATGGGATTCAACTCCATTTAGGACTGGGAAACAAACTCCGCTTTTGAGAAAAGAGCACTCTTCTACTCTCCTGTGTTTCCAAAAGGCCTCAACAGTGAGCTTGCTCAGAACAAAAGAACTGTGCTTCCTACACACACGGGCCATATCTAGTTCAACTCTGCTTAGGAAACTGACAAGAACAGTAGCTTCTCTTCAGTCCAATACACTGTACTTGCTGGGAACAGACGCGAGTGCTATTGGCACTGTGTATGGCAATGGGAGCGCAATAGTGACTCTTCTTAGCAGAAAACAACTCTTGCTCTAAGGACCAAAAACTGCATGTCATTCAACTCCGTTTAGGACTGGGAAACAAACGCTAGCTTGCCTTATGAGAAACGCACTCTGCTTTTGAGAAAAGAGCACTCCTCTACTCTCCTGTGTTTCCTATAGGGCCAGAACAGTGTGCTTGCTCAGAACAAAAGAACTGTGCTTCCTACACACACGGGCCATACCTACTTCAGCTCTGCATAAGAAACTGATCAGAACAGTAGCTTCTCTTCAGTCCAATAGACTGTACTTGCTGGGAACAGACCTGAGTGCTATTTCCACTGTGTATGGCAAAGGGAGCATAATAGTGACTTTCCTTACCAGAAAACAACTCTTGCTCCTAGTACAAGAAACTGCATGTCATTCAACTCCGTTTAGAACTGGGAAACAAACGCTAGCTCTCCTTAAAAGAAACACACTCTGCTTTTGAGAAAAGAGCACTCTTCTACTCTCCTGTGTTTCCTATAGGGCCAGAACAGTGAGCTTGCTCAGAACAAAAGAACTGTGCTTCCTACACACACGGGCCCTATCTAGTTCAACTCTGCTTAGGAAACTGACAAGAACAGTAGCTTCTCTTCATTCCAATACACTGTATTTGCTTGGAACAGACGCAAGTGCTATTTCCACTGTGTATGGCAAAGGGAGTGCAATAGTGACTTTCCTTACCAGAAAACAACTCTTGCTCGTAGGACCAGAAACTGCATGTCATTCAACTCCGTTTAGGACTGGGAAACAAACGCTAGATCGCCTTCCAAGAAACACACTCTGCTTTTGAGAAAAGTGCACTCTTCTACTCTCCTGTGTTTTTTATAGGGCCAGAACAGTGAGCTTGCGCAGAACAAAAGAACTGTGCTTCCTACACACATGAGCCATATCCAGTTCAACTCTGCTTAGGAAACTGACAAGAACAGTAGCTTCTCTTCAGTCAATACACTGTACATTCTAAGAACAGAGGCCAGTGCTATTTGAACTATGTATGGCAATGGGAGCGCAATAGTGACTCTTCTTAGCAGAAAAAAACTCTTGCTCGTAGGACCAGAAACTGCATGGGATTCAACTCCGTTTAGGACTGGGAAACAAATGCTAGCTCACCTTACAAGAAACACACTCTGCTTTTGAGAAAAGAGCACTCTTCTACTCTCCTGTGTTTCCTATAAGGCCACAACAGTGAGCTTGCTCAGAAAAAATGAACTGTGCTTCCTACACACACGGGCCATATCTAGTTCAACTCTGCTTAGGAAACTGATCAGAACAGTAGCTTCTCTTCAGTCCAATACACTCTACTTGCTGGGAACAGACGCGAGTGCTATTTCCACTGTGTATGGCAAAGGGAGCACAATAGTGACTTTCCTTACCAGAAAACAACTATTGCACGTAGGACCAGAAACTACATGGGATTCAACACCGTTTAGGACTGGGAAACAAACGCTAGCTCGCCTTACAAGAAACGCACTCTGCTTTTGAGAAAAGAGCACTCTTCTATTCTCCTGTTTCCTATAGGGCCAGAACAGTGAGCTTGCTCAGAACAAAAGAACTGTGCTTCCTACACACACGGGCCATATCTAGTTCAACTCTGCTTAGGAAACTGACAAGAACAGTAGCTTCTCTTCAGTCCAATACACTGTAGTTGCTGGGAACAGACCTGAGTGCTATTTCTACTCTGTATGGCAAAGGGAGCACAATAGTGACTTTCCTTACCAGAAAACAACTCTTGCTCCTAGGACCAGAAACTGCATGTCATTCAACTCCGTTTATGACTGGGAAACAAATGCTAGCTCGCCTTACAAGAAACACACTCTGCTTTTGAGAAAAGAGCACTCTTCTACTCTCCTGTGTTTCCTATAGGGCCAGAAGAGTGAGCTTGCTCAGAACAAAAGAACTGTGCTTCCTACACACACGGGCCATATCTAGTTCAACTCTGCTTAGGAAACTGACAAGAACAGTAGCTTCTCTTCAGTCCAATACACTGTACTTGCTGGGAAGAGAAGCGAGTGCTATTGGCACTGTGTATGGCAATGGGAGCGCAATAGTGACTCTTCACAGCAGAAAACAACTCTTGCTCGTAGGACCAGAAACTGCATGGGATTCAACTCCGTTTAGGACTGGGAAACAAACGCTAGCTCGCTTTACAAGAAACACACTCTGCTTTTGAGAAAAGAGCACTCTTCTACTCTCCTGTGTTTCCTAAAGGGCCAGAACAGTGAGCTTGCTCAGAACAAAAGAACTATGCTTCCTGCACACACGGGCCATACCTACTTCAGCTCTGCATATGAAACTGATCAGAACAGTAGCTTCTCTCAGTCCAATACACTGTAGTTGCTGGGAACAGATCTGAGTGCTATTTCCACTGTGTATGGCAAAGAGAGCGCAATAGTGACTTTCCTTACCAGAAAACAACTCTTGCTCGTAGGACCAGAAACTGCATGGGATTCAACTCCATTTAGGACTGGGAAATAAACGCTACCTCGCCTTACAAGAAACACACTCTGCTTTTGAGAAAAGAGCACTCTTCTACTCTCCTGTGTTTCCTATAGGGCCAGAACAGTGAGCTTGCTCAGAACAAAAGAACTGTGCTTCCTACACACACGGGCCATATCTAGTTCAACTCTGCTTAGGAAACTGACAAGAACAGTAGCTTCTCTTCAGTCCAATACACTGTACTTGCTGGGAACCGACGCGAGTGCTATTTGCACTGTGTATGGCAATGGGAGCGCAATAGTGACTCTTCTTAGCAGAAAACAACTCTTGCATGTAGGACCAGAAACTGCATGTCATTCAACTCCGTTTAGGACTGGAAAACAAACGCTAGCTCGCTTTACAAGAAACACACTCTGCTTTTGAGAAAAGAGCACTCTTCTACTCTCCTGTGTTTCCTTTAGGGCCAGAACAGTGAGCTTGCTCAGAACAAAAGAACTATGCTTCCTACACACACGGGCCATACCTACTTCAGCTCTGCATAAGAAACTGATCAGAACAGTAGCTTCTCTCAGTCCAATACACTGTAGTTGCTGGGAACAGATCTGAGTGCTATTTCCACTGTGTATGGCAAAGGGAGCGCAATAGTGACTTTCCTTACCAGAAAACAACTCTTGCTCGTAGGACCAGAAACTGCATGGGATTCAACTCCGTTTAGGACTGGGAAACAAACGCTAGCTCTCCTTACAAGAAACACACTCTGCTTTTGAGAAAAGAGCACTCTTCTACTCTAGTCTGTTTCCTATAGGGCCAGAAGAGTGAGCTTGCTCAGAACAAAAGAACTGTGCTTCCTATACACACGGGCCATATCTAGTTCAACTCTGCTTAGGAAACTGAGAAGAACAGTAGCTTCTCTTCAGTCCAATACACTGTACTTGCTGGGAACCGACGCGAGTGCTATTTGCACTGTGTATAGCAATTGGAGCGCAATAGTGACTCTTCTTAGCAGAAAACAACTCTTGCTCGTAGGACCAGAAACTGCATGTCATTCAACTCCGTTTAGGACTGGGAAACAAATGCTAGCTCGCCTTACAAGAAACACACTCTGCTTTTGAGAAAAGAGCACTCTTCTACTCTCCTGTGTTTCCTAAAGGGCCAGAACAGTGAGCTTGCTCAGAAAAAATGAACTGTGCCTCCTACAAACACGGGCCATATCTAGTTCAACTCTGATTAGGAAACTGACAAGAACAGTAGCTTCTCTTCAGTCCAATAGACAGTACTTGCTGGGAACAGACGCGAGTGCTATTTGCACTGTGTATGGCAATGGGAGCGCAATAGTGACTCTTCTTAGCAGAAAACTACTCTTGCTCGTAGGACCAGAAACTGCCTGGGATTCAACTCCGTTTAGGACTGGGAAACAAACACTAGCTCGCCTTACAAGAAACACACTCTGCTTTTGAGAAAACAGCACTCTTCTACTCTCCTGTGTTTCCTATAGGGCCAGAACAGTGAGATTGCTCAGAACAAAAGAACTGTTCTTCCTACACACACGGGCCATATCTAGTTCAACTCTGCTTAGGAAACTGACAAGAACAGTAGCTTCTCTTCAGTCCAATACGCTGTAGTTGCTGGGAACATACCTGAGTGCTATTTCCACTGTGTATGGCAAAGGGAGCACAATAGTGACTTTCCTAACCAGAAAACAACTCTTGCTCGTAGGACCAGAAACTGCATGGGATTCAACTCCGTTTAGGACTTGGAAACAAATGCTAGCTCGCCTTACAAGAAACGCAGTCTACTTTTGAGAAAAGAGCACTCTTCTACTCTTCGGTTTTTCCTATAGGGCCAGAACAGTGAGCTTGCTCAGAACAAAAGAACTGTGCTTCCTACACACACGGGCCATATCTAGTTCAACTCTGCTTAGGAAACTGACAAGAACAGTAGCTTCTCTTCAGTCAAATACACTGTACTTGCTGGGAACAGATGCGAGTGCTATTGGCACTGTGTATGGCAATGGGAGCTCAATAGTGACTCTTCTTAGCAGAAAACAACTCTTGCTCGTAGGACCAGAAACTGCATGGGATTCAACTCCGTTTAGGACTGGGAAACAAACGCTAGCTCGCCTTCCAAATAACACACTATGCTTTTGAGAAAAGAGCACACTTCTACTCTCCTGTGTTTCCTGTAGGGCCAGAACAGTGAGCTTGCACAGAACAAAAGAACTGTGCTTCCTACACACACTGGCCATATCAAGTTCAACTCTGCTTAGGAAACTGACAAGAACAGTAGCTTCTCTCAGTCCAATACACTGTACTTGCTGGGAACTGAAGCGAGTGCTATTGGCACTGTTTATGGCAATGGGAGCACAATAGTGACTCTTCTTAGCAGAAAACAACTCTTGCTCGTAGGACCAGAAACTGCACGGGATTCAACTCCGTTTAGGACTGGGAAACAAATGCTAGCTTGCCTTACAAGAAACACACTCTGCTTTTGAGAAAAGACCACTCTTCTACTCTTCTGTGTTTCCTATAGGGCCAGAACAGTGAGCTTGCTCAGAAAAAATGAACTGTGCTTCCTACACACACGGGCCATATCTAGTTCAACTCTGCTTACAAAAACTGACAAGAACAGTAGCTTCTTCTCAGTCCAATACACTGTACTTGCTGGTAACAGACGCGAGTGCTATTTGCACTGTGTATGGCAATGGGAGCACAATAGTGACTCTTCTTAGCAGAAAACACACTCTGCTTTTGAGAAAAGAGCACTCTTCTACTCTCCTGTGTTTCCAATAGGGCCAGAACAGTGAGCTTGCTCAGAACAAAAGAACTGTGCTTCCTAAACACACGGGCCATACCTACTTCAGCTCTGCATAAGAAACTGATCAGAACAGTAGCTTCTCTTCAGTCCAATACACTGTACTTGCTGGGAACAGACCTGAGTCCTATTTCCACTGTGTATGGCAAAGGGAGCACAATAGTGACTTTCCTTACCAGAAAACAACTCTTGCTCCTAGGACCAGAAACTGCATGGGATTCAACTCCATTTAGGACTGGGAAACACACTCTGCTTTTGAGAAAAGAGCACTCTTCTACTCTCCTGTGTTTCCTATAGGGCCAGAACAGTGAGCTTGCTCAGAACAAAAGAACTGTGCTTCCTACACACACGGGCCATATCTAGTTCAACTCTGCTTAGGAAACTGACAAGAACAGTAGCTTCTCTTCAGTACAATACACTGTACTTGCTGGGAAACGACACGAGTGCTATTTGCACTGTATATGGCAATGGGAGCGCAATAGTGACTCTTCTTAGCAAAAAACAACTCTTGCTCCTAGGACCAGAAACTGCATGGGATTCAACTCCATTTAGGACTGGGAAACAAACTCTGCTTTTGAGAAAAGAGCACTCTTCTACTCTCCTGTGTTTCCAAAAGGCCAGAACAGTGAGCTTGCTCAGAACAAATGAACTGTGCTTCCTACACACACGGGCCATATCTAGTTCAACTCTGCTTAGGAAACTGACAAGAACAGTAGCTTCTCTTCAGTCCAATACACTGTACTTGCTGGGAACAGACGCGAGTGCTATTGGCACTGTGTATGGCAATGGGAGCGCAATAGTGACTCTTCTTAGCAGAAAACAACTCTTGCTCTAAGGACCAAAAACTGCATGTCATTCAACTCCGTTTAGGACTGGGAAACAAACGCTAGCTTGCCTTATAAGAAACGCACTCTGCTTTTGAGAAAAGAGCACTCCTCTACTCTCCTGTGTTTCCTATAGGGCCAGAACAGTGTGCTTGCTCAGAACAAAAGAACTGTGCTTCCTACACACACGGGCCATACCTACTTCAGCTCTGCATAAGAAACTGATCAGAACAGTAGCTTCTCTTCAGTCCAATACACTGTACTTGCTGGGTACAGACCTGAGTGCTATTTCCACTGTGTATGGCAAAGGGAGCATAATAGTGACTTTCCTTACCAGAAAACATCTCTTGCTCCTAGTACCAGAAACTGCATGTCATTCAACTCCTTTTAGGACTGGGAAACAAACGCTAGCTCTCCTTACAAAAAACACACTCTGCTTTTGAGAAAAGAGCACTCTTCTACTCTCCTGTGTTTCCTATAGGGCCAGAACAGTGAGCTTGCTCAGAACAAAAGAACTGTGCTTCCTACACACACGGGCCCTATCTAGTTCAACTCTGCTTAGGAAACTGACAAGAACAGTAGCTTCTCTTCAGTCCAATACACTGTATTTGCTTGGAACAGACGCAAGTGCTATTTCCACTGTGTATGGCAAAGGGAGTGCAATAGTGACTTTCCTTACCAGAAAACAACTCTTGCTCGTAGGACCAGAAACTGCATGTCATTCAACTCCGTTTAGGACTGGGAAACAAACGCTAGATCGCCTTCCAAGAAACACACTCTGCTTTTGAGAAAAGTGCACTCTTCTACTCTCCTGTGTTTCCTATAGGGCCAGAACAGTGAGCTTGCGCAGAACAAAAGAACTGTGCTTCCTACACACATGAGCCATATCCAGTTCAACTCTGCTTAGGAAACTGACAAGAACAGTAGCTTCTCTTCAGTCCAATACACTGTACATTCTAAGAACAGAGGCCAGTGCTATTTGAACTATGTATGGCAATGGGAGTGCAATAGTGACTCTTCTTAGCAGAAAAAAACTCTTGCTCGTAGGACCAGAAACTGCATGGGATTCAACTCCGTTTAGGACTGGGAAACAAATGCTAGCTCACCTTACAAGAAACACACTCTGCTTTTGAGAAAAGAGCACTCTTCTACTCTCCTGTGTTTCCTATAAGGCCACAACAGTGAGCTTGCTCAGAAAAAATGAACTGTGCTTCCTACACACACGGGCCATATCTAGTTCAACTCTGCTTAGGAAACTGATCAGAACAGTAGCTTCTCTTCAGTCCAATACACTCTACTTGCTGGGAACAGACGCGAGTGCTATTTCCACTGTGTATGGCAAAGGGAGCGCAATAGTGACTTTCCTTACCAGAAAACAACTATTGCACGTAGGACCAGAAACTACATGGGATTCAACACCGTTTAGGACTGGGAAACAAACGCTAGCTCGCCTTACAAGAAACGCACTCTGCTTTTGAGAAAAGAGCACTCTTCTATTCTCCTGTTTCCTATAGGGCCAGAACAGTGAGCTTGCTCAGAACAAAAGAACTGTGCTTCCTACATCTCGGGCCATATCTAGTTCAACTCTGCTTAGAAACTGACAAGAACAGTAGCTTCTCTTCAGTCCAATACACTGTAGTTGCTGGGAACAGACCTGAGTGCTATTTCCACTGTGTATGGCAAAGGGAGCACAATAGTGACTTTCCTTACCAGAAAACAACTCTTGCTCCTAGGACCAGAAACTGCATGTCATTCAACTCCGTTTATGACTGGGAAACAAACGCTAGCTCGCCTTACAAGAAACACACTCTGCTTTTGAGAAAAGAGCACTCTTCTACTCTCCTGTGTTTCCTATAGGGCCAGAAGAGTGAGCTTGCTCAGAACAAAAGAACTGTGCTTCCTACACACACGGGCCATATCTAGTTCAACTCTGCTTAGGAAACTGACAAGAACAGTAGCTTCTCTTCAGTCCAATACACTGTACTTGCTGGGAAGAGACGCGAGTGCTATTGGCACTGTGTATGGCAATGGGAGCGCAATAGTGAATCTTCTTAGCAGAAAACAACTCTTGCTCGTAGGACCAGAAACTGCATGGGATTCAACTCCGTTTAGGACTGGGAAACAAACACTAGCTCGCTTTACAAGAAACACACTCTGCTTTTGAGAAAAGAGCACTCTTCTACTCTCCTGTGTTTCCTAAAGGGCCAGAACAGTGAGCTTGCTCAGAACAAAAGAACTATGCTTCCTACACACACGGGCCATACCTACTTCAGCTCTGCATATGAAACTGATCAGAACAGTAGCTTCTCTCAGTCCAATACACTGTAGTTGCTGGGAACAGATCTGAGTGCTATTTCCACTGTGTATGGCAAAGAGAGCGCAATAGTGAATTTCCTTACCAGAAAACAACTCTTGCTCGTAGGACCAGAAACTGCATGGGATTCAACTCCATTTACGACTGGGAAATAAACGCTACCTCGCCTTACAAGAAACACACTCTGCTTTTGAGAAAAGAGCACTCTTCTACTCTCCTGTGTTTCCTATAGGGCCAGAACAGTGAGCTTGCTCAGAACAAAAGAACTGTGCTTCCTACACACACGGGCCATATCTAGTTCAACTCTGCTTAGGAAACTGACAAGAACAGTAGTTTCTCTTCAGGCCAATACACTGTACTTGCTGGGAACCGACTGGAGTGCTATTTGCACTGTGTATGGCAATGGGAGCGCAATAGTGACTCCTCTTAGCAGAAAACATCTCTTGTATGTAGGACCAGAAACTGCATGTCATTCAACTCCGTTTAGGACTGGAAAACAAACGCTAGCTCGCTTTACAAGAAACACACTCGGCTTTTGAGAAAAGAGCACTCTTCTACTCTCCTGTGTTTCCTATAGGGCCAGAACAGTGAGCTTGCTCAGAACAAAAGAACTATGCTTCCTACACACACGGGCCATACCTACTTCAGCTCTGCATAAGAAACTGATCAGAACAGTAGCTTCTCTCAGTCCAATACACTGTAGTTGCTGGGAACAGATCTGAGTGCTATTTCCACTGTGTATGGCAAAGGGAGCGCAATAGTGACTTTCCTTACCAGAAAACAACTCTTGCTCGTAGGACCAGAAACTGCATGGCATTCAACTCCGTTTAGGACTGGGAAACAAACGCTAGCTCTCCTTACAAGAAACACACTCTGCTTTTGAGAAAAGAGCACTCTTCTACTCTAGTCTGTTTCCTATAGGGCCAGAAGAGTGAGCTTGCTCAGAACAAAAGAACTGTGCTTCCTATACACACGGGCCATATCTAGTTCAACTCTGCTTAGGAAACTGAGAAGAACAGTAGCTTCTCTTCAGTCCAATACACTGTACTTGCTGGGAACCGACACGAGTGCTATTTGCACTGTGTATAGCAATTGGAGCGCAATAGTGACTCTTCTTAGCAGAAAACAACTCTTGCTCGTAGGACCAGAAACTGCATGTCATTCAACTCCGTTTAGGACTGGGAAACAAATGCTAGCTCGCCTTACAAGAAACACACTCTGCTTTTGAGAAAAGAGCACTCTTCTACTCTCCTGTGTTTCCTAAAGGGCCAGAACAGTGAGCTTGTTCAGAAAAAATGAACTGTGCATCCTACAAACACGGGCCATATCTAGTTCAACTCTGATTAGGAAACTGACAAGAACAGTAGCTTCTCTTCAGTCCAATAGACTGTACTTGCTGGAAACAGACGCGAGTGCTATTTGCACTGTGTATGGCAATGGGAGCGCAATAGTGACTCTTCTTAGCAGAAAACTACTCTTGCTCGTAGGACCAGAAACTGCCTGGGATTCAACTCCGTTTAGGACTGGGAAACAAACACTAGCTCGCATTACAAGAAACACACTCTGCTTTTGAGAAAAGAGCACTCTTCTACTCTCCTGTGTTTCCTATAGGGCCAGAACAGTGAGCTTGCTCAGAACAAAAGAACTGTGCTTCCTACACACACGGGCCATATCTAGTTCAACTCTGCTTAGGAAACTGACAAGAACAGTAGCTTCTCTTTAGTCCAATACACTGTACTTGCTGGGAACAGACGCGAGTGCTATTGGCACTGTGTATGGCAATGGGATCGCAATAGTGACTCTTCTTAGCAGAAAACAACTCTTGCTCGTAGGACCAGAAACTGCATGTCATTCAACTCCGTTTAGGACTGGGAAACAAACGCTAGCTCGCTTTACAAGAAACACACTCTGCTTTTGAGAAAAGAGCACTCTTCTACTCTCCTGTGTTTCCTATAGGGCCAGAACAGTGAGCTTGCTCAGAACAAAAGAACTGTGCTTCCTACACACACGGGCCATATCTAGTTCAACTCTGCTTAGGAAACTGACAAGAACAGTAGCTTCTCTCAGTCCAATACACTGTACTTGCTGGGAACTGAAGCGAGTGCTATTGGCACTGTGTATGGCAATGGGAGCACAATAGTGACTCTTCTTAGCAGAAAACAACTCTTGCTCGTAGGACCAGAAACTGCACGGGATTCAACTCCGTTTAGGACTGGGAAACAAATGCTAGCTTGCCTTATAAGAAACACACTCTGCTTTTGAGAAAAGACCACTCTTCTACTCTTCTGTGTTTCCTGTAGGGCCAGAACAGTGAGCTTGCTCAGAAAAAATGAACTGTGCTTCCTACACACACGGGCCATATCTAGTTCAACTCTGCTTACAAAAACTGACAAGAACAGTAGCTTCTTCTCAGTCCAATACACTGTACTTGCTGGTAACAGACGCGAGTGCTATTTGCACTGTGTATGGCAATGGGAGCACAATAGTGACTCTTCTTAGCAGAAAACACACTCTGCTTTTGAGAAAAGAGCACTCTTCTACTCTCCTGTGTTTCCAATAGGGCCAGAACAGTGAGCTTGCTCAGAACAAAAGAACTGTGCTTCCTACACACACGGGCCATACCTACTTCAGCTCTGCATAAGAAACTGATCAGAACACTAGCTTCTCTTCAGTCCAATACACTGTACTTGCTGGGAACAGACCTGAGTGCTATTTCCACTGTGTATGCCAAAGGGAGCGAAATAGTGACTTTCCTTACCAGAAAACAACTCTTGCTCGTAGGACCAGAAACTGCATGTCATTCAACTCCGTTTAGGACTGGGAAACAAACGCAAGCTCGCCTTACAAGAAATGCACTCTGCTTTTGAGAAAAGAGCACTCCTCTACTCTCCTGTGTTTACTATAGGGCCAGAACAGTGTGCTTGTTCAGAACAAAAGAACTGTGCTTCCTACACACACGGGCCATACCTACTTCAGCTCTGCATAAGAAACTGATCAGAACAGTAGCTTCTCTTCAGTCCAATACACTGTACTTGCTGGGAACAGACGCAAGTGCTATTTCCACTGTGTATGGCAAAGGGAGCACAATACTGACTTTCCTTACCAGAAAACAACTCTTGCTCCTAGGACCAGAAACTGCATGTCATTCAACTCCGTTTATGACTGGGAAACAAACACTAGCTCGCCTTACAAGAAACACAGTCTGCTTTTGAGAAAAGAGCACTCTTGTACTCTCCTGTGTTTCCTATAGGGCCAGAAGAGTAAGCTTGCTCAGAACAAAAGAACTGTGCTTCCTACACACACGGGCCATATCTAGTTCAACTCTGCTTAGGAAACTGACAAGAACAGTAGCTTCTCTTCAGTCCAATACACTGTACTTGCTGGGAAGAGAAGCGAGTGCTATTGGCACTGTGTATGGCAATGGGAGCGCAATAGTGACTCTTCTTAGCAGAAAACAACTCTTGCTCATAGTACCAGAAACTGCATGGGATTCAACTCCGTTTAGGACTGGGAAACAAACGCTAGCTCGCTTTACAAGGAACACACTCTGCTTTTGAGAAAAGAGCACTCTTCTACTCTCCTGTGTTTCCTAAAGGGCCAGAACAGTGAGCTTGCTCAGAACAAAAGAACTATGCTTCCTACACACACGGGCCATACCTACTTCAGCTCTGCATATGAAACTGATCAGAACAGTAGCTTTTCTCAGTCCAATACACTGTAGTTGCTGGGAACAGATTAGAGTGCTATTTCCACTGTGTATGGCAAAGAGAGCGCAATAGTGAATTTCATTACCAGAAAACAACTCTTGCTCATAGGACCAGAAACTGCATGGGATTCTACTCCATTTCGGACTGGGAAATAAACGCTACCTCGCCTTACAAGAAACACACTCTGCTTTTGAGAAAAGAGCACTCTTCTACTCTCCTGTGTTTCCTATAGGGCCAGAACAGTGAGCTTGCTCAGAACAAAAGAACTGTGCTTCCTACACACACGGGCCATATCTAGTTCAACTCTGCTTAGGAAACTGACAAGAACAGTAGCTTCTCTTCAGTCCAATACACTGTACTTGCTGGGAACCGACGCGAGTGCTATTTGCACTGTGTATGGCAATGGGAGCGCAATAGTGACTCCTCTTAGCAGAAAACAACTCTTGCATGTAGGACCAGAAACTGCATGTCATTCAACTCCGTTTAGGACTGGAAAACAAACGCTAGCTCGCTTTACAAGAAACACACTCTGCTTTTGAGAAAAGAGCACTCTTCTACTCTCCTGTGTTTCCTATAGGGCCAGAACAGTGAGCTTGCTCAGAACAAAAGAACTATGCTTCCTACACACACGGGCCATACCTACTTCAGCTCTGCATAAGAAACTGATCAGAACAGTAGCTTCTCTCAGTCCAATACACTGTACTTGCTGGGAACAGATCTGAGTGCTATTTCCACTGTGTATGGCAAAGGGAGCGCAATAGTGACTTTCCTTACCAGAAAGCAACTCTTGCTCGTAGGACCAGAAACTGCATGGGATTCAACCCCGTTTAGGACTGGGAAACAAACGCTAGCTCTCCTTACAAGAAACACACTCTGCTTTTGAGAAAAGAGCACTCTTCTACTCTAGTCTGTTTCCTATAGGGCCAGAAGAGTGAGCTTGCTCAGAACAAAAGAACTGTGCTTCCTATACACACGGGCCATATCTAGTTCAACTCCGCTTAGGAAACTGAGAAGAACAGTAGCTTCTCTTCAGTCCAATACACTGTACTTGCTGGGAACCGACGCGAGTGCTATTTGCACTGTGTATGGCAATTGGAGCGCAATAGTGACTCTTCTTAGCAGAAAACAACTCTTGCTCGTAGGACCAGAAACTGCATGTCATTCAACTCCGTTTAGGACTGGGAAACAAATGCTAGCTCGCCTTACAAGAAACACACTCTGCTTTTGAGAAAAGAGCACTCTTCTACTCTCCTGTGTTTCCTAAAGGGCCAGAACAGTGAGCTTGCTCAGAAAAAATGAACTGTGCCTCCTACACACACGGGCCATATCTAGTTCAACTCTGATTAGGAAACTGACAAGAACAGTAGCTTCTCTTCAGTCTAATACACTGTACATGCTGGGAACAGACGCGAGTGCTATTTGCACTGTGTATGGCAATGGGAGCGCAATAGTGACTCTTCTTAGCAGAAAACTACTCTTGCTCGTAGGACCAGAAACTGCCTGGGATTCAACTCCGTTTAGGACTGGGAAACAAACACTAGCTCGCCTTACAAGAAACACACTCTGCTTTTGAGAAAAGAGCACTCTTCTACTCTCCTGTGTTTCCTATAGGGTTAGAACAGTGAGATTGCTCAGAACAAAAGAACTGTGCTTCCTACACACACAAGCCATATCTAGTTCAACTCTTCTTAGGAAACTGACAAGAACAGTAGCTTCTCTTCAGTCCAATACACTGTACTTGCTGGGAACAGACGCGAGTGCTATTGGCACTGTGTATGGCAATGGGATCGCAATAGTGACTCTTCTTAGCAGAAAACAACTCTTGCTCGTAGGACCAGAAACTGCATGTCATTCAACTCCGTTTAGGACTGGGAAACAAACGCCAGCTCGCCTTACAAGAAACACACTCTGCTTTTGAGAAAAGAGCACTCTTCTACTCTCCTGTGTTTCCAATAGGGCCAGAACAGTGAGCTTGCTCAGAACAAAAGAACTGAGCTTCCTACACACACGGGCCATACCTACTTCAGCTCTGCATAAGAAACTGATCAGAACTGTAGCTTCTCTTCAGTCCAATACACTGTAGTTGCTGGGAACAGACCTGAGTGCTATTTCCACTGTGTATGGCAAAGGGAGCGAAATAGTGACTTTCCTTACCAGAAAAAAACTCTAGCTCGTAGGAACAGAAACTGCATGTCATTCGACTCTGTTAAGGACTGGGAAATAAATGCTAGCTCTCCTTACAAGAAACACACTCTGCTTTTGAGAAAAGAGCACTCTTCTACTCTCCTGTGTTTCCAATAGGGCCAGAACAGTGAGCTTGCTCAGAACAAAAGAACTGAGCTTCCTACACACACGGGCCATACCTACTTCAGCTCTGCATAAGAAACTGATCAGAACTGTAGCTTCTCTTCAGTCCAATACACTGTAGTTGCTGGGAACAGACCTGAGTGCTATTTCCACTGTGTATGGCAAAGGGAGCGAAATAGTGACTTTATTTACCAGAAAACAACTCTAGCTCGTAGGAACAGAAACTGCATGTCATTCGACTCTATTAAGGACTGGGAAATAAATGCTAGCTCTCCTTACAAGAAACACACTCTGCTTTTGAGAAAAGAGCACTCTTCTACTCTCCTGTGTTTCCTATAGGGCCAGAACAGTGAGCTTGCTCAGAACAAAAGAACTGTGCTTCCTACACACACGGGCCATATCTAGTTCAACTCTGCTTAGGAAACTGACAAGAACAGTAGCTTCTCTTCAGTCCAATACACTGTACTTGCTGGGAACAGACGCGAGTGCTATTGGCACTGTGTACGGCAATGGGAGCGCAATAGTGACTCTTCTTAGCAGAAAACAACTCTTGCTCGTAGGACCAGAAACTGCATGGGATTCAAGTCCGTTTAGGAGTGGGAAACAAACGCTAGCTCGCCTTACAAGAAACACACTCTGCTTTTGAGAAAAGAGCACTCTTCTACTCTCCTGTGTTTCCTATAGGGCCAGAACAGTGAGCTTGCTCAGAACAAAAGAACTGTGCTTCCTACACACATGAGCCATATCTAGTTCAACTCTGCTTAGGAAACTGACAAGAACAGTAGCTTCTCTTCAGTCCAATACACTGTACATGCTAAGAACAGAGGCCAGTGCTATTTGAACTATGTATGGCAATTTGAGCGCAATAGTGACTCTTCTTAGCAGAAAAAAACTCTTGCTCGTAGGACCAGAAACTGCATGGGATTCAACTCCGTTTAGGACTGAGAAACAAACGCTAGCTCGCCTTCCAAATAACACACTCTGCTTTTGAGAAAAGAGCACACTTCTACTCTCCTGTGTTTCCTGTAGGGCCAGAACAGTGAGCTTGCACAGAACAAAAGAACTGTGCTTCCTACACACACGGGCCATATCAAGTTCAACTCTGCTTAGGAAACTGACAAGAACAGTAGCTTCTCTCAGTCCAATACACTGTACTTGCTGGGAACTGACGCGAGTGCTATTGGCACTGTGTATGGCAATGGGAGCACAATAGTGACTCTTCTTAGCAGAAAACAACTCTTGCTCGTAGGACCAGAAACTGCACGGGATTCAACTCCGTTTAGGACTGGGAAACAAATGCTAGGTTGCCTTACAAGAAACACACTCTGCTTTTGAGAAAAGACCACTCTTCTACTCTTCTGTGTTTCCTATAGGGCCAGAACAGTGAGCTTGCTCAGAAAAAATGAACTGTGCTTCCTACACACACGGGCCATATCTAGTTCAACTCTGCTTACAAAAACTGACAAGAACAGTAGCTTCTTCTCAGTCCAATACACTGTACTTGCTGGTAACAGACGCGAGTGCTATTTGCACTGTGTATGGCAATGGGAGCACAATAGTGACTCTTCTTAGCAGAAAACACACTCTGCTTTTGAGAAAAGAGCACTCTTCTACTCTCCTGTGTTTCCAATAGGGCCAGAACAGTGAGCTTGCTCTGAACAAAAGAACTGTGCTTCCTACACACACGGGCCATACCTACTTCAGCTCTGCATAAGAAACTGATCAGAACTGTAGCTTCTCTTCAGTCCAATACACTGTAGTTGCTGGGAACAGACCTGAGTGCTATTTCCACTGTGTATGGCAGAGGGAGTGAAATAGTGACTTTCCTTACCAGAAAACAACTCTAGCTCGTAGGAACAGAAACTGCATGTCATTCGACTCTGTTAAGGACTGGGAAATAAATGCTAGCTCTCCTTACAAGAAACACACTCTGCTTTTGAGAAAAGAGCACTCATCTACTCTCCTGTGTTTCCTATAGGGCCAGAACAGTGAGCTTGCTCAGAACAAAAGAACTGTGCTTCCTACACACACGGGCCATATCTAGTTCAACTCTGCTTAGGAAACTGACAAGAACAGTAGCTTCTCTTCAGTCCAATACACTGTACTTGCTGGGAAGAGACGCGAGTGCTATTGGCACTGTGAATGGCAATGGGAGCGCAATAGTGACTCTTCTTAGCAGAAAACAACTCTTGCTCGTAGGACCAGAAACTGCATGTCATTCAACTCCGTTTAGGACTGGGAAACAAACGCTAGCTCGCCTTCCAAGAAACATACTCTGCTTTTGAGAAAAGAGCACTCTTCTACTCTCCTGTGTTTCCTATAGGACCAGAACAGTGAGCTTGCTCAGAAGAAAAGAACTGTGCTTCCTACACACACGGGCCATACCTACTTCAGCTCTGCATAAGAAACTGATCAGAACTGTAGCTTCTCTTCAGTCCAATACACTGTAGTTGCTGGGAACAGACCTGAGGGCTATTTCCACTGTGTATGGCAAAGGGAGCCAAATAGTGACTTTCCTTACCAGAAAACAACTCTAGCTCGTAGGAACAGAAACTGCATGTCATTCGACTCTGTTAAGGACTGGGAAATAAATGCTAGCTCTCCTTACAAGAAACACACTCTGCTTTTGAGAAAAGAGCACTCTTCTACTCTCCTGTGTTTCCTATAGGGCCAGAACAGTGAGCTTGCTCAGAACAAAAGAACTGTGCTTCCTACACACACGGGCCATATCTAGTTCAACTCTGCTTAGGAAACTGACAAGAACAGTAGCTTCTCTTCAGTCCAATACACTGTACTTGCTGGGAACAGACTCGAGTGCTATTGGCACTGTGTATGGCAATGGGAGCGCAATAGTGACTCTTCTTAGCAGAAAACAACTCTTGCTCGTAGGACCAGAAACTGCATGGGATTCAAGTCCGTTTAGGAGTGGGAAACAAACGCTAGCTCGCCTTACAAGAAACACACTCTGCTTTTGAGAAAAGAGCACTCTTCTACTCTCCTGTGTTTCCTATAGGGCCAGAACAGTGAGCTTGCTCAGAACAAAAGAACTGTGCTTCCTACACACATGAGCCATATCTAGTTCAACTCTGCTTAGGAAACTGACAAGAACAGTAGCTTCTCTTCAGTCCAATACACTGTACATGCTAAGAACAGAGGCCAGTGCTATTTGAACTATGTATGGCAATTTGAGCGCAATAGTGACTCTTCTTAGCAGAAAAAAACTCTTGCTCGTAGGACCAGAAACTGCATGGGATTCAACTCCGTTTAGGACTGGGAAACAAATGCTACCTCGCCTTACAAGAAACACACTCTGCTTTTGAGAAAAGAGCACTCTTCTACTCTCCTGTGTTTCCTATAAGGCCAGAACAGTGAGTGAGCTTGCTCATAAAAAATGAACTGTGGTTCCGACACACACGGGCCATATCTAGTTCAACTCTGATTAGGAAACTGACAAGAACAGTAGCTTCTCTTCAGTCTAATACACTGTACTTGCTGGGAACAGACGCGAGTGCTATTGGCACTGTGTATGGCAATGGGAGCTCAATAGTGACTCTTTTTAGCAGAAAACAACTCTTGCTCTTAGGATCAGAAACTGCATGTCATTCAACTCCGTTTAGGACTGGGAAACAAATGCTAGCTCGCCTTACAAGAAACACACTCTGCTTTTGAGAAAAGAGCACTCTTCTACTCTCCTGTGTTTCCTATAGTGCCAGAACAGTGAGCTTGCTCAGAACAAAAGAACTGTGCTTCCTACACACACGGGCCATATCTAGTTCAACTCTGCTTAGGAAACTGACAAGAACAGTAGGTTCTCTCAGTCCAATACACTGTACTTGCTAGGAACCATCGCGAGTGCTATTTGCACTGTGTATGGCAATGGGAGCGCAATAGTGACTCTTCTTAGCAGAAAACAACTCTTGCTCATAGGACCAGAAACTGCCTGGGATTCAACTCCGTTTAGGACTGGGAAACAAACGCTAGCTCGCCTTCCAAGAAACACACTCTGCTTTTGAGAAAAGAGCACTCTTCTACTCTCCTGTGTTTCCTATAAGGCCAGAACAGTGAGCTTGCTCAGAACAAAAGAACTGTGCTTCCTACACACACGGGCCATATCTAGTTCAACTCTGCTTAGGAAACTGACAAGAACAGTAGCTTCTCTTCAGTCCAATACACTGTACTTGCTGTGAAAAGAGGTGAGTGCTATTTGCATTGTGTATGGCAATGGGAGCGCAATAGTGCAATAGTGACTCTTCTTAGCAGAAAACAACTCTTGCTTGTAGGACGAGAAACTGCATGGGATTCAACTCCGTTTAGGAGTGGGAAACAAAAGCTAGCTCGCCTTACAAGAAACACACTCTGCTTTTGAGAAAAGAGTACTCTTCTACTCTCCTGTGTTTCCTATAGTGCCAGAACAGTGAGCTTGCTCAGAACAAAAGAACTGTGCTTCCTACACACACGGGCCATATCTAGTTCAACTCTGCTTAGGAAACTGACAAGAACAGTAGGTTCTCTCAGTCCAATACACTGTACTTGCTAGGAACCGTCACGAGTGCTATTTGCACTGTGTATGGCAATGGGAGCGCAATAGTGACTCTTCTTAGCAGAAAACAACTCTTGCTCGTAGGACCAGAAACTGCATGGGATTCAACTCCGTTTAGGACTGGGAAACAAACCCTAGCTCGCCTTACAAGAAACACACTCTGCTTTTGAGAAAAGAGCACTCTTCTACTCTCCTGTGTTTCCTATAGGGCCAGAACAGTGAGCTTGCTCAGAACAAAAGAACTGTGCTTCCTACACACATGGGCCATATCTAGTTCAACTCTGCTTAGGAAACTGACAAGAACAGTAGCTTCTCTTCAGTCCAATACACTTTACTTGCTGGGAACAGACGTGAGTGCTATTGGCACTGTGTATGTCAATGGGAGCGCAATAGTGACTCTTCTTAGCAGAAAACAACTCTTGCTTGTAGGACCAGAAACTGTATGGGATTCAAGTCCCTTTAGGAGTGGGAAACAAACGCTAGCTCGCCTTACAAGAAACACACTCTGCTTTTGAGAAAAGAGCACTCTTCTACTCTCCTGTGTTTCCTATAGGGCCAGAACAGTGTGCTTCCTCAGAACAAAAAAACTGTGCTTCCTACACAAACGGGCCATACCTACTTCAGCTCTCCATAAGAAACTGATCAGAACAGTAGCTTCTCTTCAGTCAAAAACACTGTAGTTGCTGGGAACAGACCTGAGTGCTATTTGCACTGTGTATTGCAAAGGGAGCACAATACTGACTTTCCTTACCAGAAAACAACTCTTGCTCTTAGGACCAGAAACTACATGTCATTCAACTCCGTTTAGGACTGGGAAACAAACGCTAGCTCTCCTTACAAGAACCACACTCTGCTTTTGAGAAAAGAGCACTCTTCTAATCTCCTGTGTTTCCTATAGGGCCAGAACAGTGAGCTTGCTCAGAACAAAAGAACTGTGCTTCCTATACACACGGGCCATATCTAGTTCAACTCTGCTTAGGAAACCGAGAAGAACAGTAGCTTCTCTTCAGTCCAATACACTGTACTTGCTGGGAACCGACGCGAGTGCTATTTGCACTGTGTATGTCAATGGGAGCGCAATAGTGACTCTTCTTAGCAGAAAACAACTCTTGTCGTAGGACCAGAAACTGCATGGGATTCAACTCCGTTTAGGACTGGGAAACAAACGCTATCTCACCTTACAAGAAACACACTCTGCTTTTGAGAAAAGAGCACTCTTCTACTCTCCCGTGTTTCCTAAAAAGCCAGAACTGTGAGCTTGCTCAGAAAAAATGAACTGTGCCTCCTACACACACGGGTCATATCTAGTTCAACTCTGATTAGGAAACTGATCAGAACAGTAGCTTCTCTTCAGTCCAATACACTGTTCTTGCTGGGAACAGACGCGAGTGCTATTTGCACTGTGTATGGCAATGGGAGCGCAATAGTGACTCTTCTTAGCAGAAAACTACTCTTGCTCATAGGACCAGAAACTGCATGGGATTCAACTCCGTTTAGGACTGGGAAACAAAGGCTAGCTCGCCTTACAAGAAACACACTCTGCTTTTGAGAAAAGAGCACTCTTCTACTCTCCTGTGTTTCCTATAGGGCCAGAACAGTGAGCTTGCTCAGAACAAAAGAACTGTGCTTCCTACACACACGGGCCATATCTAGTTCAACTCTGCTTAGGAAACTGACAAGAACAGTAGCTTCTCTTCAGTCCAATACACTGTACTTGCTGGGAACAGACTCGAGTGCTATTGGCACTGTGTATGGCAATGGGAGCGCAATAGTGACTCTTCTTAGCAGAAAACAACTCTTGCTCTTAGGACCAGAAACTGCATGTCATTCAACTCCGTTTAGGACTGGGAAACAAACACTATCTCGCTTTACAAGAAACGCACTCTGCTTTTGAGAAAAGAGCACTCTTCTAGTCTCCTGTGTTTCCTATAGGGCCAGAACAGTGAGCTTGCTCAGAACAGAAGAACTGTGCTTCCTACACAAACGGGCCATACCTACTTCAGCTCTGCATAAGAAACTGATCAGAACAGTAGCTTCTCTTCAGTCCAATACACTGTATTTGCTGGGAACAGACGCGAGTGCTATTTGCACTGTGTATGTCAATGGGAGCGCAATAGTGACTCTTCTTAGCAGAAAACAACTCTTGTTCGTAGGACCAGAAACTGCATGTCATTCAACTCCGTTTAGGACTGGAAAACAAACGCTAGCTCGCTTTACAAGAAACACACTCTGCTTTTGAGAAAAGAGCACTCTTCTACTCTCCTGTGTTTCCTATAGGGCCAGAACAGTGAGCTTGCTCAGAACAAAAGAACTATGCTTCCTACAGACACGGGCCATACCTACTTCAGCTCTGCATAAGAAACTGATCAGAACAGTAGCTTCTCTCAGTCCAATACACTGTAGTTGCTAGGAACAGATCTGAGTGCTATTTCCACTGTGTATGGCAAAGGGAGCGCAATACTGACTTTCCTTACCAGAAAACAACTCTTGCTCCTAGGACCAGAAACTGCATGGGATTCAACTCCGTTTAGGACTGGGAAACAAATGCTAGCTCTCCTTACAAGAAACACACTCTGCTTTTGAGAAAAGAGCACTCTTCTAATCTCCTGTGTTTCCTATAGGGCCAGAACAGTGAGCTTGCTCAGAACAAAAGAACTGTGCTTCCTATACACACGGGCCATATCTAGTTCAACTCTGCTTAGGAAACTAAGAAGAACAGTAGCTTCTCTTCAGTCCAATACACTGTACTTGCTGGGAACCGACGCGAGTGCTATTTGCACTGTGTATGGCAATGGGAGCGCAATAGTGACTCTTCTTAGCAGAAAACAACTCTTGCTCGTAGGACCAGAAAATGCATGGGATTCAACTCCATTTAGGACTGGGAAACAAATGCTAGCTCCCCTTACAAGAAACACACTCTGCTTTTGAGAAAAGAGCACTCTTCTACTCTCCCGAGTTTCCTAAAGGGCCAGAACAGTGAGCTTGCTCAGAAAAAATGAACTGTGCCTCCTACACACACGGGCCATATCTAGTTCAACTCTGCTTAGGAAACTGACAAGAACAGTAGCTTCTCTTCAGTCCAATACACTGTACTTGCTGGGAAGAGACGCGAGTGCTATTGGCACTGTGTATGGCAATGGGAGCGCAATAGTGACTCTTCTTAGCAGAAAACAACTCTTGCTCATAGGACCAGAAACTGCAAGTCATTCAACTCCGTTTAGGACTGGGAAACAAACGTTAGCTCTCCTTACAAGAAACACACTCTGCTTTTGAGAAAAGAGCACTCTTCTACTCTCCTGTGTTTCCTATAGGGCCAGAACAGTGAGCTTGCTCAGAACAAAAGAACTGTGCTTCCTACACACACGGGACATATCTAGTTCAACTCTGCTTAGGAAACTGACAAGAACAGTAGCTTCTCTTCAGTTCAATACACTGTACTTGCTGGGAACCGACGCCAGTGCTATTTCCACTGTGTATGGCAAAGGGAGCACAATAGTGACTTTCCTTACCAGAAAACAACTCTTGCTGGTAGGACCAGAAACTGCATGGGATTCAACTCCGTTTAGGACTGGGAAACAAACGCTAGCTCGCCTTACAAGAAACACACTCTGCTTTTGAGAAAAGAGCACTCTTCTACTCTCCTGTGTTTCCTATAAGGCCAGAACATTGAGCATACTCAGAACAAAAGAATTGTGCTTCCTACACACACGGGCCATATCTAGTTCAACTCTGCTTAGGAAACTGACAAGAACAGTAGCTTCTCTTCAGTCCAATACACTGTACTTGCTGGGAAGAGACGCGAGTGCTATTGGCACTGTGTATGGCAATGGGAGCGCAATAGTGACTCTTCTTAGCAGAAAACAACTCTTGCTCGTAGGACCAGAAACTGCATGTCATTCAACTCCATTTAGGACTGGGAAACAAACGCTAGCTCGCCTTACAAGAAACACACTCTGCTTTTGAGAAAAGAGCACTCTTCTACTCTCCTGTGTTTCCTATAGGGCCAGAACAGTGAGCTTGCTCAGAACAAAAGAACTGTGCTTCCTACACACATGGGCCATACCTACTTCAGCTCTGCATAAGAAACTGATCAGAACAGTAGCTTCTCTACAGTCCAATACACTGTATTGCTGAAAACAGACCTGAGTGCTATTTCCACTGTGTATGGCAAAGGGAGCACAATAGTGACTTTCCTTACCAGAAAACATCTCTTGCTCGTAGACCAGAAACTGCATGGGATTCAACTCCGTTTAGGACTGGGAAACAAACGCTAGCTCGCCTACAAGAAATACACTCTGCTTTTGAGAAAAGAGCATTCTTCTACTCTCCTGTGTTTCCTATAGGGCCAGAACAGTGAGCTTGCTCAGAACAAAAGAACTGTGCTTCCTACAAACACGGGCCATATCTAGTTCAACTCTGCTTAGGAAACTGACAAGAACAGTAGCTTCCTTTCAGTCCAATACAATGCACTTGCTGGGAACAGACGCGAGTGCTATTGGCACTGTGTATGGCAATGGGAGCGCAATAGTGACTCTTCTTAGCAGAAAACAACTCTTGCTCATAGGACCAGAAACTGCCTGGGATTCAACTCCGTTTAGGACTGGGAAACAAACGCTAGCTCGCCTTCCAAGAAACACACTCTGCTTTTGAGAAAAGAGCACTCTTCTACTCTCCTGTGTTTCCTATAGGGCCAGAACAGTGAGCTTGCTCAGAACAAAAGAACTGTGCTTCCTACAAACACGGGCCATATCTAGTTCAACTCTGCTTAGGAAACTGACAAGAACAGTAGCTTCCTTTCAGTCCAATACAATGCACTTGCTGGGAACAGACACGAGTGCTATTGGCACTGTGTATGGCAATGGGAGCGCAATAGTGACTCTTCTTAGCAGAAAACAACTCTTGCTCATAGGACCAGAAACTGCCTGGGATTCAACTCCGTTTAGGACTGGGAAACAAACGCTAGCTCGCCTTCCAAGAAACACACTCTGCTTTTGAGAAAAGAGCACTCTTCTACTCTCCTGTGTTTCCTATAAGGCCAGAACAGTGAGCTTGCTCAGAACAAAAGAACTGTGCTTCCTACACACACGGGCCATATCTAGTTCAACTCTGCTTAGGAAACTGACAAGAACAGTAGCTTCTCTTCAGTCCAATACACTGTACTTGCTGTGAAAAGAGGTGAGTGCTATTTGCATTGTGTATGGCAATGGGAGCGCAATAGTGCAATAGTGACTCTTCTTAGCAGAAAACAACTCTTGCTTGTAGGACGAGAAACTGCATGGGATTCAACTCCGTTTAGGAGTGGGAAACAAAAGCTAGCTCGCCTTACAAGAAACACACTCTGCTTTTGAGAAAAGAGCACTCTTCTACTCTCCTGTGTTTCCTATAGTGCCAGAACAGTGAGCTTGCTCAGAACAAAAGAACTGTGCTTCCTACACACACGGGCCATATCTAGTTCAACTCTGCTTAGGAAACTGACAAGAACAGTAGGTTCTCTCAGTCCAATACACTGTACTTGCTAGGAACCGTCGCGAGTGCTATTTGCACTGTGTATGGCAATGGGAGCGCAATAGTGACTCTTCTTAGCAGAAAAAAACTCTTGCTCATAGGACCAGAAACTGCCTGGGATTCAACTCCGTTTAGGACTGGGAAACAAACGCTAGCTTGCCTTCCAAGAAACACACTCTGCTTTTGAGAAAAGAGCACTCTTCTACTCTCCTGTGTTTCCTATAAGGCCAGAACAGTGAGCTTGCTCAGAACAAAAGAACTGTGCTTCCTACACACACGGGCCATATCTAGTTCAACTCTGCTTAGGAAACTGACAAGAACAGTAGCTTCTCTTCAGTCCAATACACTGTACTTGCTGTGAAAAGAGGTGAGTGCTATTTGCATTGTGTATGGCAATGGGAGCGCAATAGTGCAATAGTGACTCTTCTTAGCAGAAAACAACTCTTGCTTGTAGGACGAGAAACTGCATGGGATTCAACTCCGTTTAGGAGTGGGAAACAAAAGCTAGCTCGCCTTACAAGAAACACACTCTGCTTTTGAGAAAAGAGCACTCTTCTACTCTCCTGTGTTTCCTATAGTGCCAGAACAGTGAGCTTGCTCAGAACAAAAGAACTGTGCTTCCTACACACACGGGCCATATCTAGTTCAACTCTGCTTAGGAAACTGACAAGAACAGTAGGTTCTCTCAGTCCAATACACTGTACTTGCTAGGAACCTTCGCGAGTGCTATTTGCACTGTGTATGGAAATGGGAGCGCAATAGTGACTCTTCTTAGCAGAAAACAACTCTTGCTCGTAGGACCAGAAACTGCATGGGATTCAACTCCGTTTAGGACTGGGAAACAAACACTAGCTCGCCTTACAAGAAACACACTCTGCTTTTGAGAAAAGAGCACTCTTCTACTCTCCTGTGTTTCCTATAGGGCCAGAACAGTGAGCTTGCTCAGAACAAAAGAACTGTGCTTCCTACACACATGGGCCATATCTAGTTCAACTCTGCTTAGGAAACTGACAAGAACAGTAGCTTCTCTTCAGTCCAATACACTTTACTTGCTGGGAACAGACGTGAGTGCTATTGGCACTGTGTATGTCAATGGGAGCGCAATAGTGACTCTTCTTAGCAGAAAACAACTCTTGCTTGTAGGACCAGTAACTGTATGGGATTCAAGTCCCTTTAGGAGTGGGAAACAAACGCTAGCTCGCCTTACAAGAAACACACTCTGCTTTTGAGAAAAGAGCACTCTTCTACTCTCCTGTGTTTCCTATAGGGCCAGAACAGTGTGCTTCCTCAGAACAAAAAAACTGTGCTTCCTACACAAACGGGCCATACCTACTTCAGCTCTCCATAAGAAACTGATCAGAACAGTAGCTTCTCTTCAGTCAAAAACACTGTAGTTGCTGGGAACAGACCTGAGTGCTATTTGCACTGTGTATTGCAAAGGGAGCACAATAGTGACTTTCCTTACCAGAAAACAACTCTTGCTCTTAGGACCAGAAACTACATGTCATTCAACTCCGTTTAGGACTGGGAAACAAACGCTAGCTCGCCTTACAAGAAACACACTCTGCTTTTGAGAAAAGAGCACTCTTCTACTCTCCTGTGTTTCCTATAGGGCCAGAAGTGTGAGTTTGCTCAGAACAAAAGAACTGTGCTTCCTACACACATGGGATATATCTAGTTCAACTCTGCTTAGGAAACTGACAAGAACAGTAGCTTCTCTTCAGTCCAATACACTGTACTTGCTGGGACCAGACGCGAGGGCTATTTGCACTGTGTATGGCAATGGGAGCTCAAAAGTGACTCTCCTTAGCAGAAAACAACTTTTGTTCGTAGGACCAGAAAATGCATGTCATTCAACTCCGTTTAGGAGTGGGATACAAATGCTAGCTTGCCTTATAAGAAACGCACTCTGCTTTTGAGAAAAGAGCACTCTTCTACTCTCCTGTGTTTCCTATAAGGCCAGAACAGTGAGCTTGCTCAGAACAAAAGAACTGTGCTTCCTACACACACGGGCCATATCCAGTTCAACTCTGCTTAGGAAACTGACAAGAACAGTAGCTTCTCTTCAGTCCAATACACTGTACTTGCTGTGAAAAGAGGTGAGTGCTATTTGCATTGTGTATGGCAATGGGAGCGCAATAGTGCAATAGTGACTCTTCTTAGCAGAAAACAACTCTTGCTTGTAGGACGAGAAACTGCATGGGATTCAACTCTGTTTAGGAGTGGGAAACAAAAGCTAGCTCGCCTTACAAGAAACACACTCTGCTTTTGAGAAAAGAGCACTCTTCTACTCTCCTGTGTTTCCTATAAGGACAGAACAGTGAGCTTGCTAAGAACAAAAGAACTGTGCTTCCTACACACACGGGCCATATTTAGTTCAACTCTGCTTAGGAAACTGACAAGAACAGTAGCTTCTCTTCAGTTCAATACACTGTACTTGCTGGGAACCGACCGGAGTGCTATTTGTACTGTGTGTCAATGGGAGCGCAATAGTGACTCTTCTTAGCAGAAAACAACTCTTGCTCATAGGACGAGAAACTGCATGTCATTCAACTCCGTTTAGGACTGGAAAAGAAACGCTAGCTCGCTTTAAAAGAAACACACTCTGCTTTGGAGAAAAGAGCACTCTTCTACTCTCCTGTGTTTCCTATAGGGCCAGAACAGTGAGCTTGCTCAGAACAAAAGAACTGTGCTTCCTACACACACGGGCCATATCTAGTTCAACTCTGCTTAGGAAACTGATCAGAACAGTAGCTTCTCTTCAGTCCAATACACTGTACTTGCTGGGAACCGACGCAAGTGCTATTTCCACTGTGTATGGCAAATTGAGTACAATAGTGACTTTCCTTAACAGAAAACAACTCTTGCTGATAGGACCAGAAACTGCATGGGATTCAACTCCGTTTAGGACTGGGAAACAAACGCCAGCTTGCCTTACAAGAAACACACTCTGCTTTTGAGAAAAGAGCACTCTTCTACTCTCCTGTGTTTCCTATAGGGCCAGAACAGTGAGCTTGCTCAGAACAAAAGAACTGTGCTTCCTACACACACGGGCCATATCTAGTTCAAATCTGCTTAGGAAACTGACAAGAACAGTAGCTTCTCTTCAGTCCAATACACTGTACTTGCTGGGAACAGACACGAGTGCTATTGGCACTGTGTATGGCAATGGGAGCACAATAGTGACTCTTCTTAGCAGAAAACAACTCTTGCTCGTGGGACCAGAAACTGCAAGTCATTCAAATCCGTTTAGGACTGGGAAACAAACGCTAGCTCACCTTACAAGAAACACACTCTGCTTTTGAGAAAAGAGCACTCTTCTACTCTCCTGTGTTTTTTATAGGGCCAGAACAGTGAGCTTGATGAGAACAAAAGAACTGTGCTTCCTACACACACGGGCCATAACTAGTTCAACTCTGTTTAGGAAACTGACAAGAACAGTAGCTTCTCTTCAGTCCAATACACTGTACTTGCTGGGAACAGACGCGAGTGCTATTGGCACTGTGTATGGCAATGGGAGCGCAATAGCGACTCTTCTTAGCAGAAAACAACTCTCGCTCGTAGGAAGAGAAACTGCATGGGATTCAAGTCCGTTTAGGAGTGAAAAACAAAAGCTAGATCGCCTTACAAGAAACACACTCTGCTTTTGAGAAAAGAGCACTCTTCTACTCTCCTGTGTTTCCTATGGGGCCAGAACAGTGAGCTTCCTCAGAACAAAAAAACTGTGCTTCCTACACACACTGGCCATATCTAGTTCAACTCTGCTTAGGAAACTGACAAGAACAGTAGCTTCTCTTCAGTCCAATACACTGTATTTGCTGGGAACCGCCCCGAGTGCTATTGGCACTGTGTATGGCAATGGGAACGCAATAGTGACTCTTCTTAGCAGAAAACAACTCTTGCTCGTAGGACCAGAAACTGCATGTCATTCAACTCCGTTTAGGACTGTGAAACAAACGCTAGCTCTCCTTACAAGAAACACACTCTGCTTTTGAGAAAAGAGCACTCTTCTACTCTCCTGTGTTTCCTATAGGGCCAGAATAGTGAGCTTGCTCAGAACAAAAGAACTGTGCTTCCTACACACAAGGGCCATATCTAGTTCAACTCTGCTTAGGAAACTGACAAGAACAGTAGCTTCTCTTCAGGCCAATACACTGTACTTGCTGTGAAGAGACGCGAGTGCTATTGGCACTGTGTATGGCAATGGGAGCGCAATAGTGACTCTTCTTAGCAGAAAACAACTCTTGCTCATAGGACCAGAAACTGCAAGTCATTCAACTCCGTTTAGGACTGGGAAACAAACGTTAGCTCTCCTTACAAGAAACACACTCTGCTTTTGAGAAAAGAGCACTCTTCTACTCTCCTGTGTTTCCTATATGGCCAGAACAGTGAGCTTGCTTAGAACAAAAGAACTGTGCTTCCTACACACACGGGCCATATCTAGTTCAACTCTGCTTAGGAAACTGACAAGAACAGTAGCTTCTCTTCAGTCCAATACACTGTACTTGCTGGGAACAGACGCGAGTGCTATTGGCACTGTGTATGGCAAAGGGAGCACAATAGTGACTTTCCATACCAGAAAACAACTCTTGCTGATAGGACCAGAAACTGCATGGGATTCAACTCCGTTTAGGACTGGGAAACAAACGCTAGCTCGCCTTACAAGAAACACACTCTGCTTTTGAGAAAAGAGCACTCTTCTACTCTCCTGTGTTTCCTATAGGGCCAGAACATTGAGCATACTCAGAACAAAAGAACTGTGCTTCCTACACACACGGGCCATATCTAGTTCAACTCTGCTTAGGAAACTGACAAGAACAGTAGCTTCTCTTCAGTCCAATACACTCTACTTGCTAAGAACAGACGCGAGTGCTATTGGCACTGTGTATGGCAATGGGAGCGCAATAGTGACTCTTCTTAGCAGAAAACAACTCTTGCTCGTAGGACCAGAAACTGCAAGTCATTCAAATCCGTTTAGGAGTGGGAAACAAAAGCTAGCTCGCCTTACAAGAAACACACTCTGCTTTTGAGAAAAGAGCACTCTTCTACTCTTCTGTGTTTTTTATAGGGCCAGAACAGTGAGCTTGCTGAGAACAAAAGAACTGTGCTTCCTACACACACGGGCCATATCTAGTTCAACTCTGTTTAGGAAACTGACAAGAACAGTAGCTTCTCTTCAGTCCAATACACTGTACTTGCTGGGAACATACGCGAGTGCTATTGGCACTGTGTATGGCAATGGGAGCGCAATAGTGACTCTTCTTAGCAGAAAACAACTCTTGCTCGTAGGAAGAGAAACTGCATGGGATTCAAGTCCGTTTAGGAGTGGGAAACAAACGCTAGATCGCCTTACAAGAAACACACTCTGCTTTTGAGAAAAGAGCACTCTTCTACTCTCCTGTGTTTCCTATAGGGCCAGAACAGTGAGCTTCCTCAGAACAAAAAAACTGTGCTTCCTACACACACGGGCCATATCTAGTTCAACTCTGCTTAGGAAACTGACAAGAACAGTAGCTTCTCTTCAGTCCAATACACTGTATTTGCTGGGAACCGCCCCGAGTGCTATTGGCACTCTGTATGGCAATGGGAGCACAATAGTGACTCTTCTTAGCAGAAAACAACTCTTGCTCATAGGACAAGAAACTGCATGTCATTCAACTCCGTTTAGGACTGGGAAACAAACGCTAGCTCTCCTTACAAGAAACACACTCTGCTTTTGAGAAAAGAGCACTCTTCTACTCTCCTGTGTTTCCTATAGGGCCAGAATAGTGAGCTTGCTCAGAACAAAAGAACTGTGCTTCCTACACACACGGGCCATATCTAGTTCAACTCTGCTTAGGAAACTGACAAGAACAGTAGCTTCCTTCAGTCCAATACACTGTACTTGCTGGGAAGAGACGCGAGTGATATTGGCACTGTGTATGGCAATGGGAGCTCAATAGTGACTCTTCTTAGCAGAAAACAACTCTTGCTCATAGGACCAGAAACTGCAAGTCATTCAACTCCGTTTAAGACTGGGAAACAAACGCTAGCTCGCCTTACAAGAAATACACTCTGCTTTTGAGAAAAGAGCACTCTTCTACTCTTTTGTGTTTCCTATAGGGCCAGAACAGTGAGCTTGCTCAGAACAAAAGAACTGTGCTTCCTACACACACGGGCCATATCTAGTTCAACTCTGCTTAGGAAACTGACAAGAACAGTAGCTTCCTTTCAGTCCAATACAATGCACTTGCTGGGAACAGACGCGAGTGCTATTGGCACTGTGTATGGCAATGGGAGCGCAATAGTGACTCTTCTTAGCAGAAAACAACTCTTGCTCATAGGACCAGAAACTGCCTGGGATTCAACTCCGTTTAGGACTGGGAAACAAACGCTAGCTCGCCTTCCAAGAAACACACTCTGCTTTTGAGAAAAGAGCACTCTTCTACTCTCCTGTGTTTCCTATAAGGCCAGAACAGTGAGCTTGCTCAGAACAAAAGAACTGTGCTTCCTACACACACGGGCCATATCTAGTTCAACTCTGCTTAGGAAACTGACAAGAACAGTAGCTTCTCTTCAGTCCAATACACTGTACTTGCTGTGAAAAGAGGTGAGTGCTATTTGCATTGTGTATGGCAATGGGAGCGCAATAGTGCAATAGTGACTCTTCTTAGCAGAAAACAACTCTTGCTTGTAGGACGAGAAACTGCATGGGATTCAACTCCGTTTAGGAGTGGGAAACAAAAGCTAGCTCGCCTTACAAGAAACACACTCTGCATTTGAGAAAAGAGCACTCTTCTACTCTCCTGTGTTTCCTATAGTGCCAGAACAGTGAGCTTGCTCAGAACAAAAGAACTGTGCTTCCTACACACACGGGCCATATCTAGTTCAACTCTGCTTAGGAAACTGACAAGAACAGTAGGTTCTCTCAGTCCAATACACTGTACTTGCTAGGAACCGTCGCGAGTGCTATTTGCACTGTGTATGGCAATGGGAGCGCAATAGTGACTCTTCTTAGCAGAAAACAACTCTTGCTCGTAGGACCAGAAACTGCATGGGATTCAACTCCGTTTAGGACTGGGAAACAAACACTAGCTCGCCTTACAAGAAACACACTCTGCTTTTGAGAAAAGAGCACTCTTCTACTCTCCTGTGTTTCCTATAGGGCCAGAACAGTGAGCTTGCTCAGAACAAAAGAACTGTGCTTCCTACACACATGGGCCATATCTAGTTCAACTCTGCTTAGGAAACTGACAAGAACAGTAGCTTCTCTTCAGTCCAATACACTGTACTTGCTGGGAACATACGCGAGTGCTATTGGCACTGTGTATGGCAATGGGAGCACAATAGTGACTCTTCTTAGCAGAAAACAACTCTTGCTCGTAGGAAGAGAAACTGCATGGGATTCAAGTCCGTTTAGGAGTGGGAAACAAACGCTAGATCGCCTTACAAGAAACACACTCTGCTTTTGAGAAAAGAGCACTCTTCTACTCTCCTGTGTTTCCTATAGGGCCAGAACAGTGAGCTTCCTCAGAACAAAAAAACTGTGCTTCCTACACACACGGGCCATATCTAGTTCAACTCTGCTTAGGAAACTGACAAGAACAGTAGATTCTCTTCAGTCCAATACACTGTATTTGCTGGGAACCGCCCCGAGTGCTATTGGCACTCTGTATGGCAATGGGAGCACAATAGTGACTCTTCTTAGCAGAAAACAACTCTTGCTCATAGGACAAGAAACTGCATGTCATTCAACTCCGTTTAGGACTGGGAAACAAACGCTAGCTCTCCTTACAAGAAACACACTCTGCTTTTGAGAAAAGAGCACTCTTCTACTCTCCTGTGTTTCCTATAGGGCCAGAATAGTGAGCTTGCTCAGAACAAAAGAACTGTGCTTCCTACACACACGGGCCATATCTAGTTCAACTCTGCTTAGGAAACTGACAAGAACAGTAGCTTCTCTTCAGTCCAATACACTGTACTTGCTGGGAAGAGACGCGAGTGATATTGGCACTGTGTATGGCAATGGGAGCTCAATAGTGACTCTTCTTAGCAGAAAACAACTCTTGCTCATAGGACCAGAAACTGCAAGTCATTCAACTCCGTTTAAGACTGGGAAACAAACGCTAGCTCGCCTTACAAGAAATACACTCTGCTTTTGAGAAAAGAGCACTCTTCTACTCTCCTGTGTTTCCTATAGGGCCAGAACAGTAAGCTTGCTCAGAACAAAAGAACTGTGCTTCCTACAAACACGGGCCATATCTAGTTCAACTCTGCTTAGGAAACTGACAAGAACAGTAGCTTCCTTTCAGTCCAATACAATGCACTTGCTGGGAACAGACGCGAGTGCTATTGGCACTGTGTATGGCAATGGGAGCGCAATAGTGACTCTTCTTAGCAGAAAACAACTCTTGCTCATAGGACCAGAAACTGCCTGGGATTCAACTCCGTTTAGGACTGGGAAACAAACGCTAGCTCGCCTTCCAAGAAACACACTCTGCTTTTGAGAAAAGAGCACTCTTCTACTCTCCTGTGTTTCCTATAAGGCCAGAACAGTGAGCTTGCTCAGAACAAAAGAACTGTGCTTCCTACACACACGGGCCATATCTAGTTCAACTCTGCTTAGGAAACTGACAAGAACAGTAGCTTCTCTTCAGTCCAATACACTGTACTTGCTGTGAAAAGAGGTGAGTGCTATTTGCATTGTGTATGGCAATGGGAGCGCAATAGTGCAATAGTGACTCTTCTTAGCAGAAAACAACTCTTGCTTGTAGGACGAGAAACTGCATGGGATTCAACTCCGTTTAGGAGTGGGAAACAAAAGCTAGCTCGCCTTACAAGAAACACACTCTGCATTTGAGAAAAGAGCACTCTTCTACTCTCCTGTGTTTCCTATAGTGCCAGAACAGTGAGCTTGCTCAGAACAAAAGAACTGTGCTTCCTACACACACGGGCCATATCTAGTTCAACTCTGCTTAGGAAACTAACAAGAACAGTAGGTTCTCTCAGTCCAATACACTGAACTTGCTAGGAACCGTCGCGAGTGCTATTTGCACTGTGTATGGCAATGGGAGCGCAATAGTGACTCTTCTTAGCAGAAAACAACTCTTGCTCGTAGGACCAGAAACTGCATGGGATTCAACTCCGTTTAGGACTGGGAAACAAACACTAGCTCGCCTTACAAGAAACACACTCTGCTTTTGAGAAAAGAGCACTCTTCTACTCTCCTGTGTTTCCTATAGGGCCAGAACAGTGAGCTTGCTCAGAACAAAAGAACTGTGCTTCCTACACACATGGGCCATATCTAGTTCAACTCTGCTTAGGAAACTGACAAGAACAGTAGCTTCTCTTCAGTCCAATACACTGTACTTGCTGGGAACATACGCGAGTGCTATTGGCACTGTGTATGGCAATGGGAGCACAATAGTGACTCTTCTTAGCAGAAAACAACTCTTGCTCGTAGGAAGAGAAACTGCATGGGATTCAAGTCCGTTTAGGAGTGGGAAACAAACGCTAGATCGCCTTACAAGAAACACACTCTGCTTTTGAGAAAAGAGCACTCTTCTACTCTCCTGTGTTTCCTATAGGGCCAGAACAGTGAGCTTCCTCAGAACAAAAAAACTGTGCTTCCTACACACACGGGCCATATCTAGTTCAACTCTGCTTAGGAAACTGACAAGAACAGTAGATTCTCTTCAGTCCAATACACTGTATTTGCTGGGAACCGCCCCGAGTGCTATTGGCACTCTGTATGGCAATGGGAGCACAATAGTGACTCTTCTTAGCAGAAAACAACTCTTGCTCATAGGACAAGAAACTGCATGTCATTCAACTCCGTTTAGGACTGGGAAACAAACGCTAGCTCTCCTTACAAGAAACACACTCTGCTTTTGAGAAAAGAGCACTCTTCTACTCTCCTGTGTTTCCTATAGGGCCAGAATAGTGAGCTTGCTCAGAACAAAAGAACTGTGCTTCCTACACACACGGGCCATATCTAGTTCAACTCTGCTTAGGAAACTGACAAGAACAGTAGCTTCTCTTCAGTCCAATACACTGTACTTGCTGGGAAGAGACGCGAGTGATATTGGCACTGTGTATGGCAATGGGAGCTCAATAGTGACTCTTCTTAGCAGAAAACAACTCTTGCTCATAGGACCAGAAACTGCAAGTCATTCAACTCCGTTTAAGACTGGGAAACAAACGCTAGCTCGCCTTACAAGAAATACACTCTGCTTTTGAGAAAAGAGCACTCTTCTACTCTCCTGTGTTTCCTATAGGGCCAGAACAGTGAGCTTGCTCAGAACAAAAGAACTGTGCTTCCTACAAACACGGGCCATATCTAGTTCAACTCTGCTTAGGAAACTGACAAGAACAGTAGCTTCCTTTCAGTCCAATACAATGCACTTGCTGGGAACAGACGCGAGTGCTATTGGCACTGTGTATGGCAATGGGAGCGCAATAGTGACTCTTCTTAGCAGAAAACAACTCTTGCTCATAGGACCAGAAACTGCCTGGGATTCAACTCCGTTTAGGACTGGGAAACAAACGCTAGCTCGCCTTCCAAGAAACACACTCTGCTTTTGAGAAAAGAGCACTCTTCTACTCTCCTGTGTTTCCTATAAGGCCAGAACAGTGAGCTTGCTCAGAACAAAAGAACTGTGCTTCCTACACACACGGGCCATATCTAGTTCAACTCTGCTTAGGAAACTGACAAGAACAGTAGCTTCTCTTCAGTCCAATACACTGTACTTGCTGTGAAAAGAGGTGAGTGCTATTTGCATTGTGTATGGCAATGGGAGCGCAATAGTGCAATAGTGACTCTTCTTAGCAGAAAACAACTCTTGCTTGTAGGACGAGAAACTGCATGGGATTCAACTCCGTTTAGGAGTGGGAAACAAAAGCTAGCTCGCCTTACAAGAAACACACTCTGCATTTGAGAAAAGAGCACTCTTCTACTCTCCTGTGTTTCCTATAGTGCCAGAACAGTGAGCTTGCTCAGAACAAAAGAACTGTGCTTCCTACACACACGGGCCATATCTAGTTCAACTCTGCTTAGGAAACTAACAAGAACAGTAGGTTCTCTCAGTCCAATACACTGAACTTGCTAGGAACCGTCGCGAGTGCTATTTGCACTGTGTATGGCAATGGGAGCGCAATAGTGACTCTTCTTAGCAGAAAACAACTCTTGCTCGTAGGACCAGAAACTGCATGGGATTCAACTCCGTTTAGGACTGGGAAACAAACACTAGCTCGCCTTACAAGAAACACACTCTGCTTTTGAGAAAAGAGCACTCTTCTACTCTCCTGTGTTTTCTATAGGGCCAGAACAGTGAGCTTGCTCAGAACAAAAGAACTGTGCTTCCTACACACATGGGCCATATCTAGTTCAACTCTGCTTAGGAAACTGACAAGAACAGTAGCTTCTCTTCAGTCCAATACACTTTACTTGCTGGGAACAGACGTGAGTGCTATTGGCACTGTATATGGCAATGGGAGCGCAATAGTGACTCTTCTTAGCAGAAAACAACTCTTGCTCGTAGGACCAGAAACTGCATGGGATTCAAGTCCGTTTAGGAGTGGGAAACAAACGCTAGCTCGCCTTACAAGAAACACACACTGCTTTTGAGAAAAGAGCACTCTTCTACTCTCCTGTGTTTCCTATAGGGCCAGAACAATGAGCTTCCTCAGAACAAAAAAACTGTGCTTCCTACACACACGGGCCATATCTAGTTCAACTCTGCTTAGGAAACTGACAAGAACAGTAGCTTCTCTTCAGTCCAATACACTGTACTTGCTGGGAACCGACGCGAGTGCTATTGCCACTGTGGTTGGCAATGGGAGCACAATAGTGACTCTTCTTAGCAGAAAACAACTCTTGCTCGTAGGACCAGAAACTGCATGGGATTCAACTCCGTTTAGGACTGGGAAACAAACGCTAACTCTCCTTACAAGAAACACACTCTGCTTTTGAGAGAAGAGCACTGTTCTACTCTCCTATGTTTCCTATAGGGCCAGAATAGTGAGCTTGCTCAGAACAAAAGAACTGTGCTTCCTACACACACGGGCCATATCTAGTTCAACTCTGCTTAGGAAACTGACAAGAACAGTAGCTTCTCTTCAGTCCAGTACACTGTACTTGCTGGGAAGAGACGCGAGTGCTATTGGCACAGTGTATGGCAATGGGACCGCAATAGTGACTCTTCTTAGCAGAAATCAACTCTTGCTCGTAGGACCAGAAACTGCAAGTCATTCAACTCCGTTTAGGACTGGGAAACAAACACTAGCTCGCCTTACAAGAAACACACTCTGCTTTTGAGAAAAGAGCACTCTTCTCCTGTGTTTCCTATAGGGCCAGAACAGTGAGCTTGCTCAGAAAAAATGAACTGTGCTTCCTACACACACAGGCCATATCTAGTTCAACTCTGATTAGGAAACTGACAAGAATAGTAGCTTCTCTTCAGTCTAATACACTGTACTTGCTATGAACAGATGTGAGTGCTATTTGCACTGTGTATGGCAATGGGAGTGCAACAGTGACTCTTCTTAGCAGAAAACAACTCTTGCTCTTAGGACCAGAAACTGCATGTCATTCAACTCCGTTTAGGAGTGGGAAACAAACGCTAGCTCGCCTTACAAGAAACACACTCTGCTTTTGAGAAAAGATCACTCTTCTACTCTCCTGTGTTTCCTATAAGGCCAGAACAGTGAGCTTGCTCAGAACAAAAGAACTGTGCTTCCTACACACACGGGCCATATCTAGTTCAACTCTGCTTAGGAAACTGACAAGAACAGTAGCTTCTCTTCAGTCCAATACACTGTACTTGCTGTGAAAAGAGGTGAGTGCTATTTTCATTGTGTATGGCAATGGGAGCGCAATAGTGCAATAGTGACTCTTCTTAGCAGAAAACAACTCTTGCTTGTAGGACGAGAAACTGCATGGGATTCAACTCCGTTTAGGAGTGGGAAACAAAAGCTAGCTCGCCTTACAAGAAACACACTCTGCTTTTGAGAAAAGAGCACTCTTCTACTCTCCTGTGTTTCCTATAGTGCCAGAACAGTGAGCTTGCTCAGAACAAAAGAACTGTGCTTCCTACACACACGGGCCATATCTAGTTCAACTCTGCTTAGGAAACTGACAAGAACAGTAGGTTCTCTCAGTCCAATACACTGTACTTGCTAGGAACCGTCGCGAGTGCTATTTGCACTGTGTATGGCAATGGGAGCGCAATAGTGACTCTTCTTAGCAGAAAACAACTCTTGCTCGTAGGACCAGAAACTGCATGGGATTCAACTCCGTTTAGGACTGGGAAACAAACACTAGCTCGCCTTACAAGAAACACACTCTGCTTTTGAGAAAAGAGCACTCTTCTTCTCTCCTGTTTTTCCTATACGGCCAGAACAGTGAGCTTGCTCAGAACAAAAGAACTGTGCTTCCTACACACATGGGCCATATCTAGTTCAACTTTGTTTAGGAAACTGACAAGAACAGTAGCTTCTCTTCAGTCCAATACACTGTATTTGTTGGGAACAGACGCGAGTGCTATTGGCACTGTGTATGGCAATGGGAGCGCAATACTGACTCTTCTTAGCAGAAAACAACTCTTGCTCTTAGGACCAGAAACTGCATGTCATTCAACTCCGTTTAGGACTGTGAAACAAACGCTAGCCCTCCTTACAAGAAACACACTCTGCTTTTGAGAAAAGAGCACTCTTCTACTCTTCTGTGTTTCCTATAGGGCCAGAACAGTGAGCTTGCTCAGAAGAAATGAACTGTGCTTCCTACACACACGAGCCATATCTAGTTCAACTCTGCTTAAGAAACTGACAAGAACAGTAGCTTCTCTTCAGTCCAATACACTGTACTTGCTGGTAACAGACGCGAGTGCTATTTGCACTGTGTATGGCAATGGGAGCGCAATAGTGACTCTTCTTAGCAGAAAACAACTCTTGCTCGTAAGACCAGAAACTGCATGGGATTCAACTCCGTTTAGGACTGGGAAACAAACACTAGCTCGCCTTACAAGAAACACACTCTGCTTTTGAGAAAAGAGCACTCTTCTACTCTCCTGTGTTTCCTATAGGGCCAGAACAGTGAGCTTGCTCAGAACAAAATAACTGTGCTTCCTACACACATGGGCCATATCTAGTTCAACTCTGCTTAGGAAACTGACAAGAACAGTAGCTTCTCTTCAGTCCAATACACTGTACTTGCTGGGAACAGACGTGAGTGCTATTTGCACTGTGTATGGCAATGGGAGTGCAACAGTGGCTCTTCTTAGCAGAAAACAACTCTTGCTCTTAGGACCAGAAACTGCATGTCATTCAACTCCGTTTAGGAGTGGGAAACAAACGCTAGCTCGCCTTACAAGAAACACACTCTGCTTTTGAGAAAAGAGCACTCTTCTACTCTCCTGTGTTTCCTATAAGGCCAGAACAGTGAGCTTGCTCAGAACAAAAGAACTGTGCTTCCTACACACACGGGCCATATCTAGTTCAACTCTGCTTAGGAAACTGACAAGAACAGTAGCTTCTCTTCAGTCCAATACACTGTACTTGCTGTGAAAAGAGGTGAGTGCTATTTGCATTGTGTATGGCAATGGGAGCGCAATAGTGCAATAGTGACTCTTCTTAGCAGAAAACAACTCTTGCTTGTAGGACGAGAAACTGCATGGGATTCAACTCCGTTTAGGAGTGGGAAACAAAAGCTAGCTCGCCTTACAAGAAACACACTCTGCTTTTGAGAAAAGAGCACTCTTCTACTCTCCTGTGTTTCCTATAGTGCCAGAACAGTGAGCTTGCTCAGAACAAAAGAACTGTGCTTCCTACACACACGGGCCATATCTAGTTCAACTCTGCTTACGAAACTGACAAGAACAGTAGGTTCTCTCAGTCCAATACACTGTACTTGCTAGGAACCGTCGCGAGTGCTATTTGCACTGTGTATGGCAATTGGAGCGCAATAGTGACTCTTCTTAGCAGAAAACAACTCTTGCTCGTAGGACCAGAAACTGCATGGGATTCAACTCCGTTTAGGACTGGGAAACAAACACTAGCTCGCCTTACAAGAAACACACTCTGCTTTTGAGAAAAGACCACTCTTCTACTCTCTTGTGTTTCCTATAGGGCCAGAACAGTGAGCTTGCTCAGAACAAAAGAACTGTGCTTCCTACACACATGGGCCATATCTAGTTCAACTCTGCTTAGGAAACTGACAAGAACAGTAGCTTCTCTTCAGTCCAATACACTTTACTTGCTGGGAACAGACGTGAGTGCTATTGGCACTGTGTATGTCAATGGGAGCGCAATAGTGACTCTTCTTAGCAGAAAACAACTCTTGCTCGTAGGACCAGAAACTGTATGGGATTCAAGTCCCTTTAGGAGTGGAAAACAAACGCTTGCTCGCCTTACAAGAAACACACTCTGCTTTTGAGAAAAGAGCACTCTTCTACTCTCCTGTGTTTCCTATAGGGCCAGAACAGTGTGCTTCCTCAGAACAAAAAAACTGTGCTTCCTACACAAACGGGAAATACCTACTTCAGCTCTGCATAAGAAACTGATCAGAACAGTAGCTTCTCTTCAGTCCAAAACACTGTAGTTGCTGGGAACAGACCTGAGTGCTATTTGCACTGTGTATGGCAAAGGGAGCACAATAGTGACTTTCCTTACCAGAAAACAACTCTTGCTCTTAGGACCAGAAACTACATGTCATTCAACTCCGTTTAGGACTGGGAAACAAACGCTAGCTCGCGTTACAAGAAACACACTCTGCTTTTGAGAAAAGAGAACTCTTCTACTCTCCTGTGTTTCCTATAGGGCCAGAAGAGTGAGTTTGCTCAGAACAAAAGAACTGTGCTTCCTACACACATGGGATATATCTAGTTCAACTCTGCTTAGGAAACTGACAAGAACAGTAGCTTCTCTTCAGTCCAATACACTGTACTTGCTGGGACCAGACGCGAGGGCTATTTGCACTGTGTATGGCAATGGGAGCTCAAAAGTGACTCTCCTTAGCAGAAAACAACTTTTGCTCGTAGGACCAGAAACTGCATGTCATTCAACTCCGTTTAGGAGTGGGAAACAAATGCTAGCTTGCCTTATAAGAAACGCACTCTGCTTTTGAGAAAAGAGCACTCTTCTACTCTCCTGTGTTTCCTATAAGGCCAGAACAGTGAGCTTGCTCAGAACAAAAGAACTGTGCTTCCTACACACAGGGGCCATATCCAGTTCAACTCTGCTTAGGAAACTGACAAGAACAGTAGCTTCTCTTCAGTCCAATACACTGTACTTGCTGTGAAAAGAGGTGAGTGCTATTTGCATTGTGTATGGCAATGGGAGCGCAATAGTGCAATAGTGACTCTTCTTAGCAGAAAACAACTCTTGCTTGTAGGACGAGAAACTGCATGGGATTCAACTCTGTTTAGGAGTGGGAAACAAAAGCTAGCTCGCCTTACAAGAAACACACTCTGCTTTTGAGAAAAGAGCACTCTTCTACTCTCCTGTGTTTCCTATAGTGCCAGAACAGTGAGCTTGCTCAGAACAAAAGAACTGTGCTCCCTACACACACGGGCCATATCTAGTTCAACTCTGCTTAGGAAACTGACAAGAACAGTAGGTTCTCTCAGTCCAATATAATGTACTTGCTGGGAACCGTCGCCAGTGCTATTTGCACTGTGTATGGCAATGGGAGCGCAATAGTGACTCTTCTTAGCAGAAAACAACTCTTGCTCGTAGGACCAGAAACTGCATGGGATTCAACTCCGTTTAGGACTGGTAAACAAACACTAGCTCGCCTTACAAGAAACACACTCTGCTTTTGAGAAAAGAGCACTCTTCTACTCTCCTGTGTTTCCTATAGGGCCAGAACAGTGAGCTTGCTCAGAACAAAATAACTGTGCTTCCTACACACACGGGCCATATCTAGTTCAACTCTGCTTAGGAAACTGACAAGAACAATAGCTTCTCTTCAGTCCAATACACTGTACTTGCTGGGAACAGACGTGAGTGCTATTGGCACTGTGTATGGCAATGGGAGCGCAATAGTGACTCTTCTTAGCAGAAAACAACTCTTGCTCATAGGACCAGAAACTGCATGTCATTCAACTCGGTTTAGGACTGGGAAACAAACGCTAGCTTGCCTTACAAGAAACGCACTCTGCTTTAGAGAAAAGAGCACTACTCTACTCTTTTGTGTTTCCTATAGGGCCAGAACAGTGTGCTTGCTCAGAACAAAAGAACTGTGCTTCCTTAACACACGGGCCATACCTATTTCAGCTCAGCATAAGAAACTGATCAGAACAGTAGCTTCTCTTCAGTCCAATACACTGTACTTGCTGGGAACAGACGCGAGTGCTATTTCCACTGTGTATGGCAAAGGGTGCGCAATAGTGACTTTCCTTACCAGAAAACAACTCTTGCTCGTAGGACCAGAAACTGCATGGGATTCAAGTCCGTTTAGGAGTGGGAAACAAACGCTAGCTCGCCTTAAAAGAAACACACACTGCTTTTGAGAAAAGAGCACTCTTCTACTCTCCTGTGTTTCCTATAGGGCCAGAACAATGAGCTTCCTCAGAACAAAAAAACTGTGCTTCCTACACACACGGGCCATATCTAGTTCAACTCTGCTTAGGAAACTGACAAGAACAGTAGCTTCTCTTCAGTCCAATACACTGTACTTGCTGGTAACAGACGCGAGTGCTATTTGCACTGTGTATGGCAATGGGAGCGCAATAGTGACTCTTCTTAGCAGAAAACAACTCTTGCTCGTAAGACCAGAAACTGCATGGGATTCAACTCCGTTTAGGACTGGGAAACAAACACTAGCTCGCCTTACAAGAAACACACTCTGCTTTTGAGAAAAGAGCACTCTTCTACTCTCCTGTGTTTCCTATAGGGCCAGAACAGTGAGCTTGCTCAGAACAAAATAACTGTGCTTCCTACACACATGGGCCATATCTAGTTCAACTCTGCTTAGGAAACTGACAAGAACAGTAGCTTCTCTTCAGTCCAATACACTGTACTTGCTGGGAACAGACGTGAGTGCTATTTGCACTGTGTATGGCAATGGGAGTGCAACAGTGGCTCTTCTTAGCAGAAAACAACTCTTGCTCTTAGGACCAGAAACTGCATGTCATTCAACTCCGTTTAGGAGTGGGAAACAAACGCTAGCTCGCCTTACAAGAAACACACTCTGCTTTTGAGAAAAGAGCACTTTTCTACTCTCCTGTGTTTCCTATAAGGCCAGAACAGTGAGCTTGCTCAGAACAAAAGAACTGTGCTTCCTACACACACGGGCCATATCTAGTTCAACTCTGCTTAGGAAACTGACAAGAACAGTAGCTTCTCTTCAGTCCAATACACTGTACTTGCTGTGAAAAGAGGTGAGTGCTATTTGCATTGTGTATGGCAATGGGAGCGCAATAGTGCAATAGTGACTCTTCTTAGCAGAAAACAACTCTTGCTTGTAGGACGAGAAACTGCATGGGATTCAACTCCGTTTAGGAGTGGGAAACAAAAGCTAGCTCGCCTTACAAGAAACACACTCTGCTTTTGAGAAAAGAGCACTCTTCTACTCTCCTGTGTTTCCTATAGTGCCAGAACAGTGAGCTTGCTCAGAACAAAAGAACTGTGCTTCCTACACACACGGGCCATATCTAGTTCAACTCTGCTTACGAAACTGACAAGAACAGTAGGTTCTCTCAGTCCAATACACTGTACTTGCTAGGAACCGTCGCGAGTGCTATTTGCACTGTGTATGGCAATTGGAGCGCAATAGTGACTCTTCTTAGCAGAAAACAACTCTTGCTCGTAGGGCCAGAAACTGCATGGGATTCAACTCCGTTTAGGACTGGGAAACAAACACTAGCTCGCCTTACAAGAAACACACTCTGCTTTTGAGAAAAGACCACTCTTCTACTCTCTTGTGTTTCCTATAGGGCCAGAACAGTGAGCTTGCTCAGAACAAAAGAACTGTGCTTCCTACACACATGGGCCATATCTAGTTCAACTCTGCTTAGGAAACTGACAAGAACAGTAGCTTCTCTTCAGTCCAATACACTTTACTTGCTGGGAACAGACGTGAGTGCTATTGGCACTGTGTATGTCAATGGGAGCGCAATAGTGACTCTTCTTAGCAGAAAACAACTCTTGCTCGTAGGACCAGAAACTGTATGGGATTCAAGTCCCTTTAGGAGTGGAAAACAAACGCTTGCTCGCCTTACAAGAAACACACTCTGCTTTTGAGAAAAGAGCACTCTTCTACTCTCCTGTGTTTCCTATAGGGCCAGAACAGTGTGCTTCCTCAGAACAAAAAAACTGTGCTTCCTACACAAACGGGAAATACCTACTTCAGCTCTGCATAAGAAACTGATCAGAACAGTAGCTTCTCTTCAGTCCAAAACACTGTAGTTGCTGGGAACAGACCTGAGTGCTATTTGCACTGTGTATGGCAAAGGGAGCACAATAGTGACTTTCCTTACCAGAAAACAACTCTTGCTCTTAGGACCAGAAACTACATGTCATTCAACTCCGTTTAGGACTGGGAAACAAACGCTAGCTCGCGTTACAAGAAACACACTCTGCTTTTGAGAAAAGAGAACTCTTCTACTCTCCTGTGTTTCCTATAGGGCCAGAAGAGTGAGTTTGCTCAGAACAAAAGAACTGTGCTTCCTACACACATGGGATATATCTAGTTCAACTCTGCTTAGGAAACTGACAAGAACAGTAGCTTCTCTTCAGTCCAATACACTGTACTTGCTGGGACTAGACGCGAGGGCTATTTGCACTGTGTATGGCAATGGGAGCTCAAAAGTGACTCTCCTTAGCAGAAAACAACTTTTGCTCGTAGGACCAGAAACTGCATGTCATTCAACTCCGTTTAGGAGTGGGAAACAAATGCTAGCTTGCCTTATAAGAAACGCACTCTGCTTTTGAGAAAAGAGCACTCTTCTACTCTCCTGTGTTTCCTATAAGGCCAGAACAGTGAGCTTGCTCAGAACAAAAGAACTGTGCTTCCTACACACAGGGGCCATATCCAGTTCAACTCTGCTTAGGAAACTGACAAGAACAGTAGCTTCTCTTCAGTCCAATACACTGTACTTGCTGTGAAAAGAGGTGAGTGCTATTTGCATTGTGTATGGCAATGGGAGCGCAATAGTGCAATAGTGACTCTTCTTAGCAGAAAACAACTCTTGCTTGTAGGACGAGAAACTGCATGGGATTCAACTCTGTTTAGGAGTGGGAAACAAAAGCTAGCTCGCCTTACAAGAAACACACTCTGCTTTTGAGAAAAGAGCACTCTTCTACTCTCCTGTGTTTCCTATAGTGCCAGAACAGTGAGCTTGCTCAGAACAAAAGAACTGTGCTCCCTACACACACGGGCCATATCTAGTTCAACTCTGCTTAGGAAACTGACAAGAACAGTAGGTTCTCTCAGTCCAATATAATGTACTTGCTGGGAACCGTCGCCAGTGCTATTTGCACTGTGTATGGCAATGGGAGCGCAATAGTGACTCTTCTTAGCAGAAAACAACTCTTGCTCGTAGGACCAGAAACTGCATGGGATTCAACTCCGTTTAGGACTGGTAAACAAACACTAGCTCGCCTTACAAGAAACACACTCTGCTTTTGAGAAAAGAGCACTCTTCTACTCTCCTGTGTTTCCTATAGGGCCAGAACAGTGAGCTTGCTCAGAACAAAATAACTGTGCTTCCTACACACACGGGCCATATCTAGTTCAACTCTGCTTAGGAAACTGACAAGAACAATAGCTTCTCTTCAGTCCAATACACTGTACTTGCTGGGAACAGACGTGAGTGCTATTGGCACTGTGTATGGCAATGGGAGCGCAATAGTGACTCTTCTTAGCAGAAAACAACTCTTGCTCATAGGACCAGAAACTGCATGTCATTCAACTCGGTTTAGGACTGGGAAACAAACGCTAGCTTGCCTTACAAGAAACGCACTCTGCTTTAGAGAAAAGAGCACTCCTCTACTCTTTTGTGTTTCCTATAGGGCCAGAACAGTGTGCTTGCTCAGAACAAAAGAACTGTGCTTCCTTAACACACGGGCCATACCTACTTCAGCTCAGCATAAGAAACTGATCAGAACAGTAGCTTCTCTTCAGTCCAATACACTGTACTTGCTGGGAACAGACGCGAGTGCTATTTCCACTGTGTATGGCAAAGGGTGCGCAATAGTGACTTTCCTTACCAGAAAACAACTCTTGCTCGTAGGACCAGAAACTGCATGGGATTCAAGTCCGTTTAGGAGTGGGAAACAAACGCTAGCTCGCCTTAAAAGAAACACACACTGCTTTTGAGAAAAGAGCACTCTTCTACTCTCCTGTGTTTCCTATAGGGCCAGAACAATGAGCTTCCTCAGAACAAAAAAACTGTGCTTCCTACACACACGGGCCATATCTAGTTCAACTCTGCTTAGGAAACTGACAAGAACAGTAGCTTCTCTTCAGTCCAATACACTGTACTTGCTGGGAACCGACGCGAGTGCTATTGCCACTGTGGTTGGCAATGGGAGCACAATAGTGACTCTTCTTAGCAGAAAACAACTCTTGCTCATAGGACCAGAAACTGCATGGGATTCAACTCCGTTTAGGACTGGGAAACAAAAGCTAGCTCGCCTTACAAGAAACACACTCTGCATTTGAGAAAAGAGCACTCTTCTACTCTCCTGTGTTTCCTATAGTGCCAGAACAGTGAGCTTGCTCAGAACAAAAGAACTGTGCTTCCTACACACACGGGCCATATCTAGTTCAACTCTGCTTAGGAAACTGACAAGAACAGTAGCTTCTCTTCAGGCCAATACACTGTACTTGCTGGGAAGAGACGCGAGTGCTATTGGCACAGTGTATGGCAATGGGACCGCAATAGGGACTCTTCTTAGCAGAAATCAACTCTTGCTCGTAGGACCAGAAACTGCAAGTCATTCAACTCCGTTTAGGACTGGGAAACAAACGCTAGCTCTCCTTACGAGAAACACACTCTGCTTTTGAGAAAAGAGCACTCTTCTACTCTCCTGTGTTTCCTATAGGGCCAGAACAGTGAGCTTGCTCAGAAAAAATGAACTGTGCTTCCTACACACACAGGCCATATCTAGTTCAACTCTGATTAGGAAACTGACAAGAATAGTAGCTTCTCTTCAGTCTAATACACTGTACTTGCTATGAACAGATGCGAGTGCTATTTGCACTGTGTATGGCAATGGGAGTGCAACAGTGACTCTTCTTAGCAGAAAACAACTCTTGCTCTTAGGACCAGAAACTGCATGTCATTCAACTCCGTTTAGGAGTGGGAAACAAACGCTAGCTCGCCTTACAAGAAACACACTCTGCTTTTGAGAAAAGAGCACTCTTCTACTCTCCTGTGTTTCCTAAAGGGCCAGAACGGTGCGCTTGCTCAGAACAAAAGAATTGTGCTTCCTACACACACTGGCCATATCTAGTTCAACTCTGCTTAGGAAATTGACAAGAACAGTAGCTTCTCTTCAGTCCAATACACTGTAATTGCTGGGAAGAGACGCGAGTGCTATTTGCACTGTGTATGGCAATGGGAGCGCAATAGTGACTCTTCTTAGCAGAAAACAACTCTTGCTCGTAGGACCAGAAACTGCATGTCATTCAACTCCGTTTAGGACTGGAAAAGAAACGCTACCTCGCTTTACAAGAAACACACTCTGCTTTGGAGAAAAGAGCACTCTTCTACTCTCCTGTGTTTCCTATAGGGCCAGAAGAGTGAGCTTGCTCAGAACAAAAGAACTGTGCTTCCTACACACACGGGCCATATCTAGTTCAACTCTGCTTAGGAAACTGATCAGAACAGTAGCTTCTCTTCAGTCCAATACACTGTACTTGCTGGGAACCGACACAAGTGCTATTTCCACTGTGTATGGCAAATTGAGTACAATAGTGACTTTCCTTAACAGAAAACAACTCTTGCTGATAGGACCAGAAACTGCATGGGATTCAACTCCGTTTAGGACTAGGAAACAAATGCTAGCTCGCCTTACAAGAAACACACTCTGCTTTTGAGAAAAGAGCACTCTTCTACTCTCCTGTGTTTCGTATAGGGCCAGAACAGTGAGCTTGCTCAGAACAAAAAAACTGTGCTTCCTACACAAACGGGAAATACCTACTTCAGCTCTGCATAAGAAACTGATCAGAACAGTAGCTTCTCTTCAGTCCAAAACACTGTAGTTGCTGGGAACAGACCTGAGTGCTATTTGCACTGTGTATGGCAAAGGGAGCACAATAGTGACTTTCCTTACCAGAAAACAACTCTTGCTCTTAGGACCAGAAACTACATGTCATTCAACTCCGTTTAGGACTGGGAAACAAACGCTAGCTCGCGTTACAAGAAACACACTCTGCTTTTGAGAAAAGAGAACTCTTCTACTCTCCTGTGTTTCCTATAGGGCCAGAAGAGTGAGTTTGCTCAGAACAAAAGAACTGTGCTTCCTACACACATGGGATATATCTAGTTCAACTCTGCTTAGGAAACTGACAAGAACAGTAGCTTCTCTTCAGTCCAATACACTGTACTTGCTGGGACTAGACGCGAGGGCTATTTGCACTGTGTATGGCAATGGGAGCTCAAAAGTGACTCTCCTTAGCAGAAAACAACTTTTGCTCGTAGGACCAGAAACTGCATGTCATTCAACTCCGTTTAGGAGTGGGAAACAAATGCTAGCTTGCCTTATAAGAAACGCACTCTGCTTTTGAGAAAAGAGCACTCTTCTACTCTCCTGTGTTTCCTATAGGGCCAGAACAGTGAGCTTGCTCAGAACAAAAGAACTGTGCTTCCTACACACAGGGGCCATATCCAGTTCAACTCTGCTTAGGAAACTGACAAGAACAGTAGCTTCTCTTCAGTCCAATACACTGTACTTGCTGTGAAAAGAGGTGAGTGCTATTTGCATTGTGTATGGCAATGGGAGCGCAATAGTGCAATAGTGACTCTTCTTAGCAGAAAACAACTCTTGCTTGTAGGACGAGAAACTGCATGGGATTCAACTCTGTTTAGGAGTGGGAAACAAAAGCTAGCTCGCCTTACAAGAAACACACTCTGCTTTTGAGAAAAGAGCACTCTTCTACTCTCCTGTGTTTCCTATAGTGCCAGAACAGTGAGCTTGCTCAGAACAAAAGAACTGTGCTCCCTACACACACGGGCCATATCTAGTTCAACTCTGCTTAGGAAACTGACAAGAACAGTAGGTTCTCTCAGTCCAATATAATGTACTTGCTGGGAACCGTCGCCAGTGCTATTTGCACTGTGTATGGCAATGGGAGCGCAATAGTGACTCTTCTTAGCAGAAAACAACTCTTGCTCGTAGGACCAGAAACTGCATGGGATTCAACTCCGTTTAGGACTGGTAAACAAACACTAGCTCGCCTTACAAGAAACACACTCTGCTTTTGAGAAAAGAGCACTCTTCTACTCTCCTGTGTTTCCTATAGGGCCAGAACAGTGAGCTTGCTCAGAACAAAATAACTGTGCTTCCTACACACACGGGCCATATCTAGTTCAACTCTGCTTAGGAAACTGACAAGAACAATAGCTTCTCTTCAGTCCAATACACTGTACTTGCTGGGAACAGACGTGAGTGCTATTGGCACTGTGTATGGCAATGGGAGCGCAATAGTGACTCTTCTTAGCAGAAAACAACTCTTGCTCATAGGACCAGAAACTGCATGTCATTCAACTCGGTTTAGGACGGGGAAACAAACGCTAGCTTGCCTTACAAGAAACGCACTCTGCTTTAGAGAAAAGAGCACTCCTCTACTCTTTTGTGTTTCCTATAGGGCCAGAACAGTGTGCTTGCTCAGAACAAAAGAACTGTGCTTCCTTAACACACGGGCCATACCTACTTCAGCTCAGCATAAGAAACTGATCAGAACAGTAGCTTCTCTTCAGTCCAATACACTGTACTTGCTGGGAACAGACGCGAGTGCTATTTCCACTGTGTATGGCAAAGGGTGCGCAATAGTGACTTTCCTTACCAGAAAACAACTCTTGCTCGTAGGACCAGAAACTGCATGGGATTCAAGTCCGTTTAGGAGTGGGAAACAAACGCTAGCTCGCCTTAAAAGAAACACACACTGCTTTTGAGAAAAGAGCACTCTTCTACTCTCCTGTGTTTCCTATAGGGCCAGAACAATGAGCTTCCTCAGAACAAAAAAACTGTGCTTCCTACACACACGGGCCATATCTAGTTCAACTCTGCTTAGGAAACTGACAAGAACAGTAGCTTCTCTTCAGTCCAATACACTGTACTTGCTGGGAACCGACGCGAGTGCTATTGCCACTGTGGTTGGCAATGGGAGCACAATAGTGACTCTTCTTAGCAGAAAACAACTCTTGCTCATAGGACCAGAAACTGCATGGGATTCAACTCCGTTTAGGACTGGGAAACAAACGCTAACTCTCCTTACAAGAAACACACTCTGCTTTTGAGAAAAGAGCACTGTTCTACTCTCCTTTGTTTCCTATAGGGCCAGAATAGTGAGCTTGCTCAGAACAAAAGAACTGTGCTTCCTACACACACGGGCCATATCTAGTTCAACTCTGCTTAGGAAACTGACAAGAACAGTAGCTTCTCTTCAGGCCAATACACTGTACTTGCTGGGAAGAGACGCGAGTGCTATTGGCACAGTGTATGGCAATGGGACCGCAATAGGGACTCTTCTTAGCAGAAATCAACTCTTGCTCGTAGGACCAGAAACTGCAAGTCATTCAACTCCGTTTAGGACTGGGAAACAAACGCTAGCTCTCCTTACGAGAAACACACTCTGCTTTTGAGAAAAGAGCACTCTTCTACTCTCCTGTGTTTCCTATAGGGCCAGAACAGTGAGCTTGCTCAGAAAAAATGAACTGTGCTTCCTACACACACAGGCCATATCTAGTTCAACTCTGATTAGGAAACTGACAAGAATAGTAGCTTCTCTTCAGTCTAATACACTGTACTTGCTATGAACAGATGCGAGTGCTATTTGCACTGTGTATGGCAATGGGAGTGCAACAGTGACTCTTCTTAGCAGAAAACAACTCTTGCTCTTAGGACCAGAAACTGCATGTCATTCAACTCCGTTTAGGAGTGGGAAACAAACGCTAGCTCGCCTTACAAGAAACACACTCTGCTTTTGAGAAAAGAGCACTCTTCTACTCTCCTGTGTTTCCTAAAGGGCCAGAACGGTGCGCTTGCTCAGAACAAAAGAATTGTGCTTCCTACACACACTGGCCATATCTAGTTCAACTCTGCTTAGGAAATTGACAAGAACAGTAGCTTCTCTTCAGTCCAATACACTGTAATTGCTGGGAAGAGACGCGAGTGCTATTTGCACTGTGTATGGCAATGGGAGCGCAATAGTGACTCTTCTTAGCAGAAAACAACTCTTGCTCGTAGGACCAGAAACTGCATGTCATTCAACTCCGTTTAGGACTGGAAAAGAAACGCTAGCTCGCTTTACAAGAAACACACTCTGCTTTGGAGAAAAGAGCACTCTTCTACTCTCCTGTGTTTCCTATAGGGCCAGAAGAGTGAGCTTGCTCAGAACAAAAGAACTGTGCTTCCTACACACACGGGCCATATCTAGTTCAACTCTGCTTAGGAAACTGATCAGAACAGTAGCTTCTCTTCAGTCCAATACACTGTACTTGCTGGGAACCGACACAAGTGCTATTTCCACTGTGTATGGCAAATTGAGTACAATAGTGACTTTCCTTAACAGAAAACAACTCTTGCTGATAGGACCAGAAACTGCATGGGATTCAACTCCGTTTAGGACTAGGAAACAAATGCTAGCTCGCCTTACAAGAAACACACTCTGCTTTTGAGAAAAGAGCACTCTTCTACTCTCCTGTGTTTCGTATAGGGCCAGAACAGTGAGCTTGCTCAGAACAAAAGAACTGTGCTTCCTACACACACGGGCCATATCTAGTTCAACTCTGCTTAGGAAACTGACAAGAACAGTAGCTTCTCTTCAGGCCAATACACTGTACATGCTGGGAACAGACATGAGTGCTATTTGCCCTGTGTATGGCAATGGGAGCGCAATAGTGACTCTTCTTAGCAGAAAACAACTCTTGCTCATAGGACCAGAAACTGCATGGGATTCAACTCCGTTTAGGACTGGGAAACAAACGCTAGCTTGCCTTACAAGAAAAACACTCTGCTTTTGAGAAAAGAGCACTATTCTACTCTCCTGTGTTTCTTTTGGGCCGGAACAGTGAGCTTCCTCAGAACAAAAAAACTGTGCTTCCTACACACACGGGCCATATCTAGTTCAACTCTGCTTAGGAAACTGACAAGAACAGTAGCTTTTCTTCAGTCCAATACACTGTATTTGCTGGGAACAGACGCGAGTGCTATTGGCACTGTGTATGGCAATGGGAGCGCAATAGTGACTCTTCTTAGCAGAAAACAACTCTTGCTCGTAGGACCAGAAACTGCATGGGATTCAACTCCGTTTAGGACTGGGAAACAAACGCAGGCTCGCCTTACAAGAAACACACTCTGCTTTTGAGAAAAGAGCACTCTTCTACTCTCCTGTGTTTCCTATAAGGCCAGAACAGTGAGCTTGCTCAGAACAAAAAAACTGTGCTTCCTACACACACGGGCCATATCTAGTTCAACTCTGCTTAGGAAACTGACAAGAACAGTAGCTTCTCTTCAGTCCAATACACTGTACTTGCTGTGAAAAGAGGTGAGTGCTATTTGCATTGTGTATGGCAATGGGAGCGCAATAGTGCAATAGTGACTCTTCTTAGCAGAAAACAACTCTTGCTCGTAGGACCAGAAACTGCATGGGATTCAACTCCGTTTAGGACTGGGAAACAAACGCTAACTCTCCTTACAAGAAACACACTCTGCTTTTGAGAGAAGAGCACTGTTCTACTCTCCTTTGTTTCCTATAGGGCCAGAATAGTGAGCTTGCTCAGAACAAAAGAACTGTGCTTCCTACACACACGGGCCATATCTAGTTCAACTCTGCTTAGGAAACTGACAAGAACAGTAGCTTCTCTTCAGTCCAGTACACTGTACTTGCTGGGAAGAGACGCGAGTGCTATTGGCACAGTGTATGGCAATGGGACCGCAATAGTGACTCTTCTTAGCAGAAATCAACTCTTGCTCGTAGGACCAGAAACTGCAAGTCATTCAACTCCGTTTAGGACTGGGAAACAAACGCTAGCTTTCCTTACGAGAAACACACTCTGCTTTTGAGAAAAGAGCACTCTTCTCCTGTGTTTCCTATAGGGCCAGAACAGTGAGCTTGCTCAGAAAAAATGAACTGTGCTTCCTACACACACAGGCCATATCTAGTTCAACTCTGATTAGGAAACTGACAAGAATAGTAGCTTCTCTTCAGTCTAATACACTGTACTTGCTATGAACAGATGTGAGTGCTATTTGCACTGTGTATGGCAATGGGAGTGCAACAGTGACTCTTCTTAGCAGAAAACAACTCTTGCTCTTAGGACCAGAAACTGCATGTCATTCAACTCCGTTTAGGAGTGGGAAACAAACGCTAGCTCGCCTTACAAGAAACACACTCTGCTTTTGAGAAAAGATCACTCTTCTACTCTCCTGTGTTTCCTATAAGGCCAGAACAGTGAGCTTGCTCAGAACAAAAGAACTGTGCTTCCTACACACACGGGCCATATCTAGTTCAACTCTGCTTAGGAAACTGACAAGAACAGTAGCTTCTCTTCAGTCCAATACACTGTACTTGCTGTGAAAAGAGGTGAGTGCTATTTTCATTGTGTATGGCAATGGGAGCGCAATAGTGCAATAGTGACTCTTCTTAGCAGAAAACAACTCTTGCTTGTAGGACGAGAAACTGCATGGGATTCAACTCCGTTTAGGAGTGGGAAACAAAAGCTAGCTCGCCTTACAAGAAACACACTCTGCTTTTGAGAAAAGAGCACTCTTCTACTCTCCTGTGTTTCCTATAGTGCCAGAACAGTGAGCTTGCTCAGAACAAAAGAACTGTGCTTCCTACACACACGGGCCATATCTAGTTCAACTCTGCTTAGGAAACTGACAAGAACAGTAGGTTCTCTCAGTCCAATACACTGTACTTGCTAGGAACCGTCGCGAGTGCTATTTGCACTGTGTATGGCAATGGGAGCGCAATAGTGACTCTTCTTAGCAGAAAACAACTCTTGCTCGTAGGACCAGAAACTGCATGGGATTCAACTCCGTTTAGGACTGGGAAACAAACACTAGCTCGCCTTACAAGAAACACACTCTGCTTTTGAGAAAAGAGCACTCTTCTTCTCTCCTGTTTTTCCTATACGGCCAGAACAGTGAGCTTGCTCAGAACAAAAGAACTGTGCTTCCTACACACATGGGCCATATCTAGTTCAACTCTGTTTAGGAAACTGACAAGAACAGTAGCTTCTCTTCAGTCCAATACACTGTATTTGTTGGGAACAGACGCGAGTGCTATTGGCACTGTGTATGGCAATGGGAGCACAATACTGACTCTTCTTAGCAGAAAACAACTCTTGCTCTTAGGACCAGAAACTGCATGTCATTCAACTCCGTTTAGGACTGTGAAACAAACGCTAGCTCTCCTTACAAGAAACACACTCTGCTTTTGAGAAAAGAGCACTCTTCTACTCTCCTGTGTTTCCTATAGTGCCAGAACAGTGAGCTTGATCAGAACAAAAGAACTGTGCTTCCTACACACACGGGCCATATCTAGTTCAACTCTGCTTAGGAAACTGACAAGAACAGTAGCTCCTCTTCAGTCCAATACATTGTACTTGCTGGGAACAGAAGCCAGTGCTATTTCCACTGTGTATGGCAAAGGGAGCACAATAGTGACTTTCCTTACCAGAAAACAACTCTTGCTGGTAGGACCAGAAACTGAATGGGATTCAACTCCGTTTAGGACTGGGAAACAAATGCTAGCTCGCCTTACAAGAAACACACTCTGCTTTTGAGAAAAGAGCACTCTTCTACTCTCCTGTGTTTCCTATAGGGCCAGAACAGTGAGCTTGCTCAGAACAAAATGAACTGTGCTTCCTACACACACGGGCCATATCTAGTTCAACTCTGATTAGGAAACTGACAAGAACAGTAGCTTCTCTTCAGTCCAATACACTGTACTTATTGGGAACAGACGCCAGTGCTATTTGCACTGTGTATGGCAATGGGAGCACAATAGTGACTCTTCTTAGCAGAAAACAACTCTTGTTTGTAGGACCAGAAACTGCATGTCATTCAACTCCGTTTAGGACTGGGAAACAAACGCTAGCTCTCCTTACAAGAAACACACTCTGCTTTTGAGAAAAGAGCACTTTTCTACTCTCCTGTGTTTCCTATAGGGCCAGAACAGTGAGCTTGCTCAGAACAAAAGAACTGTGCTTTCTACACACACGGGCCATACCTACTTCAGCTCTGCATAAGAAACTGATCAGAACAGTAGCTTCTCATCAGTCCAATACACTGTAGTTGCTGGGAACAGACCTGAGTGCTATTTCCTCTGTGTATGGCAATGGGAGCGCAATAGTGACTCTTCTTAGCAGAAAACAACTCTTGCTCGTAGGACCAGAAACTGCATGGGATTCAACTCCGTTTATAACTGGGAAACAAACCCTAGCTCGCCTTACAAGAAACACACTCTGCTTTTGAGAAAAAAGCACTCTTCTACTCTCCTGTGTTTCCTATAGGGCCAGAACAGTGAGCTTGATCAAAACAAACAAACTGTGCTTCCTACACACACGGGCCATATCTAGTTCAACTCTGCTTAGGAAACTGACAAGAACAGTAGCTTCTCTTCAGTCCAATACACTGTACTTGCTGGGAAGAGACGCGAGTGCTATTTGCACTGTTTATGGCAATGGGAGCGCAATAGTGACTCTTCTTAGCAGAAAACAACTCTTGCTCTTAGGACCAGAAACTGCATGTCATTCAACTCCGTTTAGGACTGGGAAACAAATGCTAGCTCGCCTTACAAGAAACACACTCTGCTTTTGAGAAGAGCACTCTTCTACTCTCCTGTGTTTCCTATAGGGCCAGAACAGTGAGCTTGCTCAGAACAAAAGAACTGTGCTTTCTACACACACGGGTCATATCTTGTTCAACTCTGCTCAGGAAACTGACAAGAAGAGTAGCTTCTCTTCAGTCCAATACACTGTACTTGCTGGGAACAGACGCGGGTGCTATTTGCACTGTGTATGGCAATGGGATCGCAATAGTGACTCTTCTTAGCAGAAAACAACTCTTGATCGTAGGACCAGAAACTGCATGGGATTCAACTCCGTTTAGGACTGGGAAACAAACGCTAGCTCGCCTTACAAGAAACACACTCTGCTTTTGAGAAAAGAGCACTCTTCTACTCTCCTGTGTTTCCTATAGGGCCAGAACAGTGAGCTTTCTCAGAACAAACGAACTGTGCTTCCTACACTCACGGGCCATATCTAGTTCAACTCTGCTTAGGAAACTGACAAGAACAGTAGCTTCTCTTTAGTCCAATACACTGTACTTGCTGGGAACAGACGTGAGTGCTATTTCCACTGTGTATGGCAAAGGGAGTACAATAGTGACATTCCTTACCAGAAAACAACTCTTGCTGGTACGACCAGAAACTGCATGGGATTCAACTCTGTTTAGGACTGGGAAACAAATGCTAGCTCGCCTTACAAGAAACACACTCTGCTTTTGAGAAAAGAGCACTCTTCTACTCTCCTGTGTTTCCTATAGGGCCAGAACAGTGAGCTTGCTCAGAACAAAAGAACTGTGCTTCCTACACACACGGGACATATCTTGTACAACTCTGCTTGGAAACTGACAAGAAGAGTAGCTTCTCTTCAGTCCAATACACTGTAGTTGCTGGGAACAGACACGAGTGCTATGGGCACTGTGTATGGCAATGGGAGCGCAATAGTGACTCTTCTTAGCAGAAAACAACTCTTGCTTGTAGGACCAGAAACTGCATGGGATTCAAATCCGTTTAGGACTGGGAAACAAACCCTAGCTTGCCTTACAAGAAACAAACTCTGCTTTTGAGAAAAGAGCACTCTTCTACTCTCCTGTGTTTCCTTTAGGGCCAGAACAGTGAGCTTGCTCAGAAAAAATGAACTGTGCTTCATACACACACGGGCCATATCTAGTTCAACTTTGCTAAGGAAACTGACAAGAACAGTAGCTTCTCTTCAGTCCAATACACTGTACTTGCTGGGAACAGACACGAATGCTATTGGCACTGTGTATGGCAATGGGAGCGCAATAGTGACTCTTCTTAGCAGAAAACAACTCTTGCTCTTAGGACCAGAAACTGCATGTCATTCAACTCCGTTTAGGTCTGGGAAACAAAGGCTAGCTCGCCTTAAAAGAAACGCATTCTGCTTTAGAGAAAAGAGAACTCTTCTACTCTCCTGTGTTTCCTATAGGGCCAGAACAGTGAACTTGCTCAGTACAAAAGAACTGTGCTTCCTACACACAGGGGCCATATCTAGTTCAACTCTGCTTAGGATACTGACAAGAACAGTAGCTTCTCTTCAGTCCAATACACTGTACTTGCTGGGAACAGACGCGAGTGCTGTTTGCACTGTGTATGGCAATGGGAGCACAATAGTGACTCTTCTTAGCAGAAAACAACTCTTGCTTGTAGGACCAGAAACTGCATGGGATTCAACTCCGCTTAGGACTGGGAAACAAACCCTAGCTCGCCTTACAAGAAACACACTCTGCTTTTGAGAAAAGAGCACTCTTCTACTCTCCTGTGTTTCCTATAGTGCCAGAACAGTGAGCTTGATCAGAACAAAAGAACTGTGCTTCCTACACACACGGGCCATATCTAGTTCAACTCTGCTTAGGAAACTGACAAGAACAGTAGCTCCTCTTCAGTCCAATACATTGTACTTGCTGGGAACAGAAGCCAGTGCTATTTCCACTGTGTATGGCAAAGGGAGCACAATAGTGACTTTCCTTACCAGAAAACAACTCTTGCTGGTAGGACCAGAAACTGAATGGGATTCAACTCCGTTTAGGACTGGGAAACAAATGCTAGCTCGCCTTACAAGAAACACACTCTGCTTTTGAGAAAAGAGCACTCTTCTACTCTCCTGTGTTTCCGATAGGGCCAGAACAGTGAGCTTGCTCAGAAAAAAATGAACTGTGCTTCCTACACACACGGGCCATATCTAGTTCAACTCTGATTAGGAAACAGACAAGAACAGTAGCTTCTCTTCAGTCCAATACACTGTACTTATTGGGAACAGACGCCAGTGCTATTTGCACTGTGTATGGCAATGGGAGCACAATAGTGACTCTTCTTAGCAGAAAACAACTCTTGTTTGTAGGACCAGAAACTGCATGTCATTCAACTCCGTTTAGGACTGGGAAACAAACGTTAGCTCTCCTTACAAGAAACACACTCTGCTTTTGAGAAAAGAGCACTTTTCTACTCTCCTGTGTTTCCTATAGGGCCAGAACAGTGAGCTTGCTCAGAACAAAAGAACTGTGCTTTCTACACACACGGGCCATACCTACTTCAGCTCTGCATAAGAAACTGATCAGAACAGTAGCTTCTCATCAGTCCAATACACTGTAGTTGCTGGGAACAGACCTGAGTGCTATTTCCTCTTTGTATGGCAATGGGAGCGCAATAGTGACTCTTCTTAGCAGAAAACAACTCTTGCTCGTAGGACCAGAAACTGCATGGGATTCAACTCCGTTTATAACTGGGAAACAAACCCTAGCTCGCCTTACAAGAAACACACTCTGCTTTTGAGAAAAAAGCACTCTTCTACTCTCCTGTGTTTCCTATAGGGCCAGAACAGTGAGCTTGCTCAGAACAAAAGAACTGTGCTTCCTACACACATGGGCCATATCTAGTTCAACTCTGCTTAGGAAACTGACAAGAACAGTAGCTTCTCTTCAGTCCAATACACTGTACTTGCTGGGAACACACGCGAGTGCTATTGGCACTGTGTATGGCAATGGGAGCGCAATAGTGACTCTTCTTAGCAGAAAACAACTCTTGCTCGTAGGACCAGAAACTGCATGGGATTCAACTCTGCTTAGGACTGGGAAACAAACCCTAGCTCGCCTTACAAGAAACACACTCTGCTTTTGAGAAAAGAGCACTCTTCTACACTCCTATGTTTCCTATAGGGCCAGAACAGTGAGCTTGCTCACAAAAAATGAACTGTGCTTCCTACACACACGGGCCATATCTAGTTCAACTCTGCTTAGGAAACTGACAAGAACAGTAGCTTCTCTTCAGTCCAATACACTGTACTTGCTGGGAACAAACGCGAGTGCTATTGGCACTGTGTATGGCAATGGGAGCGCAATAGTGACGCTTCTTAGCAGAAAACAACTCCTGCTCATAGGACCAGAAACTGCATGTCATTCAACTCCGTTTAGGACTGGGAAACAAACCCTAGCTCGCCTTACAAGAAACACACTCTGCTTTTGAGAAAAGAGCACTCTTCTACTCTCCTGTGTTTCTTTTAGGGCCAGAACAGTGAGCTTGCTCAGAAAAAATGAACTGTGCTTCATACCCACACGGGCCATATCTAGTTCAACTTTGCTAAGGAAACTGACAAGAACAGTAGCTTCTCTTCAGTCCAATACAGTGTACTTGCTGGGAACAGACACGAATGCTATTAGCACTGTGTATGGCAATGGGAGCGCAATAGTGACTCTTCTTAGCAGAAAACAACTCTTGCTCTTAGGACCAGAAACTGCATGTCATTCAACTCCGTTTAGGACTGGGAAACAAAGGCTAGCTCGCCTTAAAAGAAACGCATTCTGCTTTAGAGAAAAGAGCACTCTTCTACTCTCCTGTGTTTCCTATAGGGCCAGAACAGTGAACTTGCTCAGAACAAAAGAACTGTGCTTCCTACTCACACGGGCCATATCTAGTTCAACTCTGCTTAGGAAACTGACAAGAACAGTAGCTTCTCTTCAGTCCAATACATTGTACTTGCTGGGAACAGAAGCGAGTGCTATTTCCACTGTGTATGGCAAAGGGAGCACAATAGTGACTCTCCTTACCAGAAAACAACTCTTGCTGGTAGGACCAGAAACTGAATGGGATTCAACTCCGTTTAGGACTGGGAAACAAATGCTAGCTCGCCTTACAAGAAACACACTCTGCTTTTGAGAAAAGAGCACTCTTCTACTCTCCTGTGTTTCCTATAGGGCCAGAACAGTGAGCTTGCTCAGAAAAAAATGAACTGTGCTTCCTACATACACGGGCCATATCTAGTTCAACTCTGATTAGGAAACTGACAAGAACAGTAGCTTCTCTTCAGTCCAATACACTGTACTTGCTGGGAACAGACGCCAGTGCTATTTGCACTGTGTATGGCAATGGGAGCACAATAGTGACTCTTCTTAGCAGAAAACAACTCTTGCTTGTAGGACCAGAAACTGCATGGGATTCAACTCCGTTTAGGACTGGGAAACAAACCCTAGCTCGCCTTACAAGAAACACACTCTGCTTTTGAGAAAAGAGCACTCTTCTACTCACCTATGTTTCCTATAGGGCCAGAACAGTGAGCATGCTCAGAAAAATGAACTGTGCTTCCTACACACACGGGCCATATCAAGTTCAACTCTGCTTAGGAAACTGACAAGAACAGTAGCTTCTCTTCAGTCCAATACACTGTACTTGCTGGGAACCAACGCGAGTGCTATTGGCACTGTGTATGGCAATGGGAGGACAATAGTGACTCTTCTTAGCAGAAAACAACTCTTGTTTGTAGGACCAGAAACTGCATGTCATTCAACTCCGTTTAGGACTGGGAAACAAACGCTAGCTCTCCTTACAAGAAACACACTCTGCTTTTGAGACAAGAGCACTCTTCTACTCTCCTGTGTTTCCTATAGGGCCAGAACAGTGAGCTTGCTCAGAACAAAAGAACTGTGCTTTCTACACACACGGGTCATACCTACTTCAGCTCTGCATAAGAAACTGATCAGAACAGTAGCTTCTCATCAGTCCAATACACTGTAGTTGCTGGGAACAGACCTGAGTGCTATTTCCACTGTGTATGGCAATGGGAGCGCAATAGTGACTCTTCTTAGCAGAAAACAACTCTTGCTCGTACGACCAGAAACTGCATGGGATTCTACTCCCTTTAGGACTGGAAAACAAACCCTAGCTCGCCTTACCAGAAACACACTCTGCTTTTGAGAAAAGAGCACTCTTCTACTCTCCTGTGTTTCCTTTAGGGACAGAACAGTGAGCTTGCTCAGAAAAAAATGAACTGTGCTTCCTACACACGGGCCATATCTAGTTCAACTCTGATTAGGAAACTGACAAGAACAGTAGCTACTCTTCAGTCCAATGCACTGTACTTGCTGGGAACAGACGCGAGTGCTATTTGCACTGTGTATGGCAATGGGAGCGCAATAGTGACTCTTCTTAGCAGAAAACAACTCTTGCTCCTAGGACCAGAAACTGCATGGGATTCAACTCCGCTTAGGACTGGGAAACAAACGCTAGCTCGCCTTACAAGAAACACACTCTGCTTTTGAGAAAAGAGCACTCTTCTACTCTCCTATGTTTCCTATAGGGCCAGAACAGTGAGTTTGCTCAGAAAAAATGAACTGTGCTTCCTACACACACGGGCCATATCTAGTTCAACTCTGATTAGGAAACTGACAAGAACAGTAGCTTCTCTTCAGTCCAATACACTGTACTTGCTGGGAACAGACGTGCGTGCTATTGGCACTATGTATGGCAATGGGAGCGCAGTAGTGAATCTTCTTAGCAGAAAAAAACTCTTGCTCTTAGGACCGGAAACTGCATGTCATTCAACTCTGTTTAGGACTGGGAATCAAACGCTAGCTCTCCTTAAAAGAAATGCACTCTGCTTTTGAGAAAAGAGCACTCTTCTACTCTCCTGTGTTTCCTATAGGGCCAGAACAGTGAGCTTGCTCAGAACAAAAGAACTGTGCTTCCTACACACACGGGCCATATCTAGTTCAACTCTGCTTAGGAAACTGAAAAGAACAGTACCTTCTCTTCAGTCCAATACACTGTACTTGCTGCTAACAGACGCGAGTGCTATTTGCACTGTGTATGGCAATGGGAGCGCAATAGTGACTCTTCTTAGCAGAAAACAACTCTTGCTCTTAGGACCACAAACTGCATGTCATTCAACTCCATTTAGGACTGGGAAACAAATGCTAGCTCGCCTTACAAGAAACACACTCTGCTTTTGAGAAAAGAGCACTCTTCTACTCTCCTGTGTTTCCTATAGGGCCAGAACAGTGAGCTTGCTCAGAACAAAAGAACTGTGCTTCCTACACACACGGGCCATATCTAGTTCAACTCTGCTTAGGAAACTGACAAGAACAGTAGCTTCTCTTCAGTCCAATACACTGTACTTGCTGGGAAGAGACGCGAGTGCTATTTGCACTGTTTATGGCAATGGGAGCACAATAGTGACTCTTCTTAGCAGAAAACAACTCTTGCTCTTAGGACCAGAAACTGCATGTCATTCAACTCCGTTTAGGACTGGGAAACAAATGCTAGCTCGCCTTACAAGAAACACACTCTGCTTTTGAGAAGAGCACTCTTCTACTCTCCTGTGTTTCCTATAGGGCCAGAACAGTGAGCTTGCTCAGAACAAAAGAACTGTGCTTTCTACACACACGGGTCATATCTTGTTCAACTCTGCTCAGGAAACTGACAAGAAGAGTAGCTTCTCTTCAGTCCAATACACTGTACTTGCTGGGAACAGACGCGGGTGCTATTTGCACTGTGTATGGCAATGGGATCGCAATAGTGACTCTTCTTAGCAGAAAACAACTCTTGCTCGTAGGACCAGAAACTGCATGGGATTCAACTCCGTTTAGGACTGGGAAACAAACGCTAGCTCGCCTTACAAGAAACACACTCTGCTTTTGAGAAAAGAGCACTCTTCTACTCTCCTGTGTTTCCTATAGGGCCAGAACAGTGAGCTTTCTCAGAACAAACGAACTGTGCTTCCTACACTCACGGGCCATATCTAGTTCAACTCTGCTTAGGAAACTGACAAGAACAGTAGCTTCTCTTTAGTCCAATACACTGTACTTGCTGGGAACAGACGTGAGTGCTATTTCCACTGTGTATGGCAAAGGGAGTACAATAGTGACATTCCTTACCAGAAAACAACTCTTGCTGGTACGACCAGAAACTGCATGGGATTCAACTCTGTTTAGGACTGGGAAACAAATGCTAGCTCGCCTTACAAGAAACACACTCTGCTTTTGAGAAAAGAGCACTCTTCTACTCTCCTGTGTTTCCTATAGGGCCAGAACAGTGAGCTTGCTCAGAACAAAAGAACTGTGCTTCCTACACACACGGGACATATCTTGTACAACTCTGCTTGGAAACTGACAAGAAGAGTAGCTTCTCTTCAGTCCAATACACTGTAGTTGCTGGGAACAGACACGAGTGCTATGGGCACTGTGTATGGCAATGGGAGCGCAATAGTGACTCTTCTTAGCAGAAAAAAACTCTTACTCGTAGGACCAGAAACTGCATGGGATTCAAATCCGTTTAGGACTGGGAAACAAACCCTAGCTCGCCTTACAAGAAACAAACTCTGCTTTTGAGAAAAGAGCACTCTTCTACTCTCCTGTGTTTACTTTAGGGCCAGAACAGTGAGCTTGCTCAGAAAAAATGAACTGTGCTTCATACACACACGGGCCATATCTAGTTCAACTTTGCTAAGGAAACTGACAAGAACAGTAGCTTCTCTTCAGTCCAATACACTGTACTTGCTGGGAACAGACACGAATGCTATTGGCACTGTGTATGGCAATGGGAGCGCAATAGTGACTCTTCTTAGCAGAAAACAACTCTTGCTCTTAGGACCAGAAACTGCATGTCATTCAACTCCGTTTAGGTCTGGGAAACAAAGGCTAGCTCGCCTTAAAAGAAACGCATTCTGCTTTAGAGAAAAGAGAACTCTTCTACTCTCCTGTGTTTCCTATAGGGCCAGAACAGTGAACTTGCTCAGTACAAAAGAACTGTGCTTCCTACACACAGGGGCCATATCTAGTTCAACTCTGCTTAGGATACTGACAAGAACAGTAGCTTCTATTCAGTCCAATACACTGTACTTGCTGGGAACAGACGCGAGTGCTGTTTGCACTGTGTATGGCAATGGGAGCGCAATAGTGACTCTTCTTAGCAGAAAACAACTCTTGCTTGTAGGACCAGAAACTGCATGGGATTCAACTCCGCTTAGGACTGGGAAACAAACCCTAGCTCGCCTTACAAGAAACACACTCTGCTTTTGAGAAAAGAGCACTCTTCTACTCTCCTGTGTTTCCTATAGTGCCAGAACAGTGAGCTTGCTCAGAACAAAAGAACTGTGCTTCCTACACACACGGGCCATATCTAGTTCAACTCTGCTTAGGAAACTGACAAGAACAGTAGCTCCTCTTCAGTCCAATACATTGTACTTGCTGGGAACAGAAGCCAGTGCTATTTCCACTGTGTATGGCAAAGGGAGCACAATAGTGACTTTCCTTACCAGAAAACAACTCTTGCTGGTAGGACCAGAAACTGAATGGGATTCAACTCCGTTTAGGACTGGGAAACAAATGCTAGCTCGCCTTACAAGAAACACACTCTGCTTTTGAGAAAAGAGCACTCTTCTACTCTCCTGTGTTTCCGATAGGGCCAGAACAGTGAGCTTGCTCAGAAAAAAATGAACTGTGCTTCCTACACACACGGGCCATATCTAGTTCAACTCTGCTTAGGAAACTGACAAGAACAGTAGCTTCTCTTCAGTCCAATACACTGTACTTGCTGGGAACACACGCGAGTGCTATTGGCACTGTGTATGGCAATGGGAGCGCAATAGTGACTCTTCTTAGCAGAAAACAACTCTTGCTCGTAGGACCAGAAACTGCATGGGATTCAACTCTGCTTAGGACTGGGAAACAAACCCTAGCTCGCCTTACAAGAAACACACTCTGCTTTTGAGAAAAGAGCACTCTTCTACACTCCTATGTTTCCTATAGGGCCAGAACAGTGAGCTTGCTCACAAAAAATGAACTGTGCTTCCTACACACACGGGCCATATCTAGTTCAACTCTGCTTAGGAAACTGACAAGAACAGTAGCTTCTCTTCAGTCCAATACACTGTACTTGCTGGGAACAAACGCGAGTGCTATTGGCACTGTGTATGGCAATGGGAGCGCAATAGTGACTCTTCTTAGCAGAAAACAACTCCTGCTCATAGGACCAGAAACTGCATGTCATTCAACTCCGTTTAGGACTGGGAAACAAACCCTAGCTCGCCTTACAAGAAACACACTCTGCTTTTGAGAAAAGAGCACTCTTCTACTCTCCTGTGTTTCTTTTAGGGCCAGAACAGTGAGCTTGCTCAGAAAAAATGAACTGTGCTTCATACCCACACGGGCCATATCTAGTTCAACTTTGCTAAGGAAACTGACAAGAACAGTAGCTTCTCTTCAGTCCAATACAGTGTACTTGCTGGGAACAGACACGAATGCTATTAGCACTGTGTATGGCAATGGGAGCGCAATAGTGACTCTTCTTAGCAGAAAACAACTCTTGCTCTTAGGACCAGAAACTGCATGTCATTCAACTCCGTTTAGGTCTGGGAAACAAAGGCTAGCTCGCCTTAAAAGAAACGCATTCTGCTTTAGAGAAAAGAGCACTCTTCTACTCTCCTGTGTTTCCTATAGGGCCAGAACAGTGAACTTGCTCAGAACAAAAGAACTGTGCTTCCTACTCACACGGGCCATATCTAGTTCAACTCTGCTTAGGAAACTGACAAGAACAGTAGCTTCTCTTCAGTCCAATACATTGTACTTGCTGGGAACAGAAGCGAGTGCTATTTCCACTGTGTATGGCAAAGGGAGCACAATAGTGACTCTCCTTACCAGAAAACAACTCTTGCTGGTAGGACCAGAAACTGAATGGGATTCAACTCCGTTTAGGACTGGGAAACAAATGCTAGCTCGTCTTACAAGAAACACACTCTGCTTTTGAGAAAAGAGCACTCTTCTACTCTCCTGTGTTTCCTATAGGGCCAGAACAGTGAGCTTGCTCAGAAAAAAATGAACTGTGCTTCCTACATACACGGGCCATATCTAGTTCAACTCTGATTAGGAAACTGACAAGAACAGTAGCTTCTCTTCAGTCCAATACACTGTACTTGCTGGGAACAGACGCCAGTGCTATTTGCACTGTGTATGGCAATGGGAGCACAATAGTGACTCTTCTTAGCAGAAAACAACTCTTGCTTGTAGGACCAGAAACTGCATGGGATTCAACTCCGTTTAGGACTGGGAAACAAACGCTAGCTCGCCTTACAAGAAACACACTCTGCTTTTGAGAAAAGAGCACTCTTCTACTCACCTATGTTTCCTATAGGGCCAGAACAGTGAGCATGCTCAGAAAAAATGAACTGTGCTTCCTACACACACGGGCCATATCAAGTTCAACTCTGCTTAGGAAACTGACAAGAACAGTAGCTTCTCTTCAGTCCAATACACTGTACTTGCTGGGAACCAACGCGAGTGCTATTGGCACTGTGTATGGCAATGGGAGGACAATAGTGACTCTTCTTAGCAGAAAACAACTCTTGTTTGTAGGACCAGAAACTGCATGTCATTCAACTCCGTTTAGGACTGGGAAACAAACGCTAGCTCTCCTTACAAGAAACACACTCTGCTTTTGAGACAAGAGCACTCTTCTACTCTCCTGTGTTTCCTATAGGGCCAGAACAGTGAGCTTGCTCAGAACAAAAGAACTGTGCTTTCTACACACACGGGTCATACCTACTTCAGCTCTGCATAAGAAACTGATCAGAACAGTAGCTTCTCATCAGTCCAATACACTGTAGTTGCTGGGAACAGACCTGAGTGCTATTTCCACTGTGTATGGCAATGGGAGCGCAATAGTGACTCTTCTTAGCAGAAAACAACTCTTGCTCGTAGGACCAGAAACTGCATGGGATTCTACTCCCTTTAGGACTGGAAAACAAACCCTAGCTCGCCTTACCAGAAACACACTCTGCTTTTGAGAAAAGAGCACTCTTCTACTCTCCTGTGTTTCCTTTAGGGACAGAACAGTGAGCTTGCTCAGAAAAAAATGAACTGTGCTTCCTACACACGGGCCATATCTAGTTCAACTCTGATTAGGAAACTGACAAGAACAGTAGCTACTCTTCAGTCCAATGCACTGTACTTGCTGGGAACAGACCTGAGTGCTATTTGCACTGTGTATGGCAATGGGAGCGCAATAGTGACTCTTCTTAGCAGAAAACAACTCTTGCTCCTAGGACCAGAAACTGCATGGGATTCAACTCCGCTTAGGACTGGGAAACAAACGCTAGCTCGCCTTACAAGAAACACACTCTGCTTTTGAGAAAAGAGCACTCTTCTACTCTCCTATGTTTCCTATAGGGCCAGAACAGTGAGTTTGCTCAGAAAAAATGAACTGTGCTTCCTACACACACGGGCCATATCTAGTTCAACTCTGATTAGGAAACTGACAAGAAGAGTAGCTTCTCTTCAGTCCAATACACTGTACTTGCTGGGAAGAGACGTGCGTGCTATTGGCACTATGTATGGCAATGGGAGCGCAGTAGTGAATCTTCTTAGCAGAAAAAAACTCTTGCTCTTAGGACCGGAAACTGCATGTCATTCAACTCTGTTTAGGACTGGGAATCAAACGCTAGCTCTCCTTAAAAGAAATGCACTCTGCTTTTGAGAAAAGAGCACTCTTCTACTCTCCTGTGTTTCCTATAGGGCCAGAACAGTGAGCTTGCTCAGAACAAAAGAACTGTGCTTCCTACACACACGGGCCATATCTAGTTCAACTCTGCTTAGGAAACTGACAAGAACAGTACCTTCTCTTCAGTCCAATACACTGTACTTGCTGCTAACAGACGCGAGTGCTATTTGCACTGTGTATGGCAATGGGAGCGCAATAGTGACTCTTCTTAGCAGAAAACAACTCTTGCTCTTAGGACCACAAACTGCATGTCATTCAACTCCATTTAGGACTGGGAAACAAATGCTAGCTCGCCTTACAAGAAACACACTCTGCTTTTGAGAAAAGAGCACTCTTCTACTCTCCTGTGTTTCCTATAGGGCCAGAACAGTGAGCTTGCTCAGAACAAAAGAACTGTGCTTCCTACACACACGGGCCATATCTAGTTCAACTCTGCTTAGGAAACTGACAAGAACAGTAGCTTCTCTTCAGTCCAATACACTGTACTTGCTGGGAAGAGACGCGAGTGCTATTTGCACTGTTTATGGCAATGGGAGCACAATAGTGACTCTTCTTAGCAGAAAACAACTCTTGCTCTTAGGACCAGAAATTGCATGTCATTCAACTCCGTTTAGGACTGGGAAACAAATGCTAGCTCGCCTTACAAGAAACACACTCTGCTTTTGAGAAGAGCACTCTTCTACTCTCCTGTGTTTCCTATAGGGCCAGAACAGTGAGCTTGCTCAGAACAAAAGAACTGTGCTTTCTACACACACGGGTCATATCTTGTTCAACTCTGCTCAGGAAACTGACAAGAAGAGTAGCTTCTCTTCAGTCCAATACACTGTACTTGCTGGGAACAGACGCGGGTGCTATTTGCACTGTGTATGGCAATGGGATCGCAATAGTGACTCTTCTTAGCAGAAAACAACTCTTGCTCATAGGACCAGAAACTGCATGGGATTCAACTCCGTTTAGGACTGGGAAACAAACGCTAGCTCGCCTTACAAGAAACACACTCTGCTTTTGAGAAAAGAGCACTCTTCTACTCTCCTGTGTTTCCTATAGGGCCAGAACAGTGAGCTTTCTCAGAACAAACGAACTGTGCTTCCTACACTCACGGGCCATATCTAGTTCAACTCTGCTTAGGAAACTGACAAGAACAGTAGCTTCTCTTTAGTCCAATACACTGTACTTGCTGGGAACAGACGTGAGTGCTATTTCCACTGTGTATGGCAAAGGGAGTACAATAGTGACATTCCTTACCAGAAAACAACTCTTGCTGGTACGACCAGAAACTGCATGGGATTCAACTCTGTTTAGGACTGGGAAACAAATGCTAGCTCGCCTTACAAGAAACACACTCTGCTTTTGAGAAAAGAGCACTCTTCTACTCTCCTGTGTTTCCTATAGGGCCAGAACAGTGAGCTTGCTCAGAACAAAAGAACTGTGCTTCCTACACACACGGGACATATCTTGTACAACTCTGCTTGGAAACTGACAAGAAGAGTAGCTTCTCTTCAGTCCAATACACTGTAGTTGCTGGGAACAGACACGAGTGCTATGGGCACTGTGTATGGCAATGGGAGCGCAATAGTGACTCTTCTTAGCAGAAAAAAACTCTTGCTCGTAGGACCAGAAACTGCATGGGATTCAAATCCGTTTAGGACTGGGAAACAAACCCTAGCTCGCCTTACAAGAAACAAACTCTGCTTTTGAGAAAAGAGCACTCTTCTACTCTCCTGTGTTTACTTTAGGGCCAGAACAGTGAGCTTGCTCAGAAAAAATGAACTGTGCTTCATACACACACGGGCCATATCTAGTTCAACTTTGCTAAGGAAACTGACAAGAACAGTAGCTTCTCTTCAGTCCAATACACTGTACTTGCTGGGAACAGACACGAATGCTATTGGCACTGTGTATGGCAATGGGAGCGCAATAGTGACTCTTCTTAGCAGAAAACAACTCTTGCTCTTAGGACCAGAAACTGCATGTCATTCAACTCCGTTTAGGTCTGGGAAACAAAGGCTAGCTCGCCTTAAAAGAAACGCATTCTGCTTTAGAGAAAAGAGAACTCTTCTACTCTCCTGTGTTTCCTATAGGGCCAGAACAGTGAACTTGCTCAGTACAAAAGAACTGTGCTTCCTACACACAGGGGCCATATCTAGTTCAACTCTGCTTAGGATACTGACAAGAACAGTAGCTTCTCTTCAGTCCAATACACTGTACTTGCTGGGAACAGACGCGAGTGCTGTTTGCACTGTGTATGGCAATGGGAGCGCAATAGTGACTCTTCTTAGCAGAAAACAACTCTTGCTTGTAGGACCAGAAACTGCATGGGATTCAACTCCGCTTAGGACTGGGAAACAAACCCTAGCTCGCCTTACAAGAAACACACTCTGCTTTTGAGAAAAGAGCACTCTTCTACTCTCCTGTGTTTCCTATAGTGCCAGAACAGTGAGCTTGCTCAGAACAAAAGAACTGTGCTTCCTACACACACGGGCCATATCTAGTTCAACTCTGCTTAGGAAACTGACAAGAACAGTAGCTCCTCTTCAGTCCAATACATTGTACTTGCTGGGAACAGAAGCCAGTGCTATTTCCACTGTGTATGGCAAAGGGAGCACAATAGTGACTTTCCTTACCAGAAAACAACTCTTGCTGGTAGGACCAGAAACTGAATGGGATTCAACTCCGTTTAGGACTGGGAAACAAATGCTAGCTCGCCTTACAAGAAACACACTCTGCTTTTGAGAAAAGAGCACTCTTCTACTCTCCTGTGTTTCCGATAGGGCCAGAACAGTGAGCTTGCTCAGAAAAAAATGAACTGTGCTTCCTACACACACGGGCCATATCTAGTTCAACTCTGCTAAGGAAACAGACAAGAACAGTAGCTTCTCTTCAGTCCAATACACTGTACTTGTTGGGAACAGACGCCAGTGCTATTTGCACTGTGTATGGCAATGGGAGCACAATAGTGACTCTTCTTAGCAGAAAACAACTCTTGTTTGTAGGACCAGAAACTGCATGTCATTCAACTCCGTTTAGGACTGGGAAACAAATGCTAGCTCTCCTTACAAGAAACACACTCTGCTTTTGAGAAAAGAGCACTTTTCTACTCTCCTGTGTTTCCTATAGGGCCAGAACAGTGAGCTTGCTCAGAACAAAAGAACTGTGCTTTCTACACACACGGGCCATACCTACTTCAGCTCTGCATAAGAAACTGATCAGAACAGTAGCTTCTCATCAGTCCAATACACTGTAGTTGCTGGGAACAGACCTGAGTGCTATTTCCTCTGTGTATGGCAATGGGAGCGCAATAGTGACTCTTCTTAGCAGAAAACAACTCTTGCTCGTAGGACCAGAAACTGCATGGGATTCAACTCCGTTTATAACTGGGAAACAAACCCTAGCTCGCCTTACAAGAAACACACTCTGCTTTTGAGAAAAAAGCACTCTTCTACTCTCCTGTGTTTCCTATAGGGCCAGAACAGTGAGCTTGCTCAGAACAAAAGAACTGTGCTTCCTACACACATGGGCCGTATCTAGTTCAACTCTGCTTAGGAAACTGACAAGAACAGTAGCTTCTCTTCAGTCCAATACACTGTACTTGCTGGGAACACACGCGAGTGCTATTGGCACTGTGTATGGCAATGGGAGCGCAATAGTGACTCTTCTTAGCAGAAAACAACTCTTGCTGGTACGACCAGAAACTGCATGGGATTCAACTCTGCTTAGGACTGGGAAACAAACCCTAGCTCGCCTTACAAGAAACACACTCTGCTTTTGAGAAAAGAGCACTCTTCTACACTCCTATGTTTCCTATAGGGCCAGAACAGTGAGCTTGCTCACGAAAAATGAACTGTGCTTCCTACACACACGGGCCATATCTAGTTCAACTCTGCTTAGGAAACTGACAAGAACAGTAGCTTCTCTTCAGTCCAATACACTGTACTTGCTGGGAACAAACGCGAGTGCTATTGGCACTGTGTATGGCAATGGGAGCGCAATAGTGACTCTTCTTAGCAGAAAACAACTCCTGCTCATAGGACCAGAAACTGCACGTCATTCAACTCCGTTTAGGACTGGGAAACAAACCCTAGCTCGCCTTACAAGAAACACACTCTGCTTTTGAGAAAAGAGCACTCTTCTACTCTCCTGTGTTTCTTTTAGGGCCAGAACAGTGAGCTTGCTCAGAAAAAATGAACTGTGCTTCATACCCACACGGGCCATATCTAGTTCAACTTTGCTAAGGAAACTGACAAGAACAGTAGCTTCTCTTCAGTCCAATACAGTGTACTTGCTGGGAACAGACACGAATGCTATTAGCACTGTGTATGGCAATGGGAGCGCAATAGTGACTCTTCTTAGCAGAAAACAACTAATGCTCTTAGGACCAGAAACTGCATGTCATTCAACTCCGTTTAGGACTGGGAAACAAAGGCTAGCTCGCCTTAAAAGAAACGCATTCTGCTTTAGAGAAAAGAGCACTCTTCTACTCTCCTGTGTTTCCTATAGGGCCAGAACAGTGAACTTGCTCAGAACAAAAGAACTGTGCTTCCTACACACACGGGCCATATCTAGTTCAACTCTGCTTAGGAAACTGACAAGAACAGTAGCTTCTCTTCAGTCCAATACATTGTACTTGCTGGGAACAGAAGCGAGTGCTATTTCCACTGTGTATGGCAAAGGGAGCACAATAGTGACTCTCCTTACCAGAAAACAACTCTTGCTGGTAGGACCAGAAACTGAATGGGATTCAACTCCGTTTAGGACTGGGAAACAAATGCTAGCTCGCCTTACAAGAAACACACTCTGCTTTTGAGAAAAGAGCACTCTTCTACTCTCCTGTGTTTCCTATAGGGCCAGAACAGTGAGCTTGCTCAGAAAAAAATGAACTGTGCTTCCTACATACACGGGCCATATTTAGTTCAACTCTGATTAGGAAACTGACAAGAACAGTAGCTTCTCTTCAGTCCAATACACTGTACTTGCTGGGAACAGACGCCAGTGCTATTTGCACTGTGTATGGCAATGGGAGCACAATAGTGACTCTTCTTAGCAGAAAACAACTCTTGCTTGTAGGACCAGAAACTGCATGGGATTCAACTCCGTTTAGGACTGGGAAACAAACCCTAGCTCTCCTTACAAGAAACACACTCTGCTTTTGAGAAAAGAGCACTCTTCTACTCACCTATGTTTCCTATAGGGCCAGAACAGTGAGCATGCTCAGAAAAAATGAACTGTGCTTCCTACACACACGGGCCATATCAAGTTCAACTCTGCTTAGGAAACTGACAAGAACAGTAGCTTCTCTTCAGTCCAATACACTGTACTTGCTGGGAACCAACGCGAGTGCTATTGGCACTGTGTATGGCAATGGGAGGACAATAGTGACTCTTCTTAGCAGAAAACAACTCTTGTTTGTAGGACCAGAAACTGCATGTCATTCAACTCCGTTTAGGACTGGGAAACAAACGCTAGCTCTCCTTACAAGAAACACACTCTGCTTTTGAGACAAGAGCACTCTTCTACTCTCCTGTGTTTCCTATAGGGCCAGAACAGTGAGCTTGCTCAGAACAAAAGAACTGTGCTTTCTACACACATGGGTCATACCTACTTCAGCTCTGCATAAGAAACTGATCAGAACAGTAGCTTCTCATCAGTCCAATACACTGTAGTTGCTGGGAACAGACCTGAGTGCTATTTCCACTGTGTATGGCAATGGGAGCGCAATAGTGACTCTTCTTAGCAGAAAACAACTCTTGCTCGTACGACCAGAAACTGCATGGGATTCTACTCCCTTTAGGACTGGAAAACAAACCCTAGCTCGCCTTACCAGAAACACACTCTGCTTTTGAGAAAAGAGCACTCTTCTACTCTCCTGTGTTTCCTTTAGGGACAGAACAGTGAGCTTGCTCAGAAAAAAATGAACTGTGCTTCCTACACACGGGCCATATCTAGTTCAACTCTGATTAGGAAACTGACAAGAACAGTAGCTACTCTTCAGTCCAATGCACTGTACTTGCTGGGAACAGACGCGAGTGCTATTTGCACTGTGTATGGCAATGGGAGCGCAATAGTGACTCTTCTTAGCAGAAAACAACTCTTGCTCCTAGGACCAGAAACTGCATGGGATTCAACTCCGCTTAGGACTGGGAAACAAACGCTAGCTCGCCTTACAAGAAACACACTCTGCTTTTGAGAAAAGAGCACTCTTCTACTCTCCTATGTTTCCTATAGGGCCAGAACAGTGAGTTTGCTCAGAAAAAATGAACTGTGCTTCCTACACACACGGGCCATATCTAGTTCAACTCTGATTAGGAAACTGACAAGAACAGTAGCTTCTCTTCAGTCCAATACACTGTACTTGCTGGGAAGAGACGTGCGTGCTATTGGCACTATGTATGGCAATGGGAGCGCAGTAGTGAATATTCTTAGCAGAAAAAAACTCTTGCTCTTAGGACCGGAAACTGCATGTCATTCAACTCTGTTTAGGACTGGGAATCAAACGCTAGCTCTCCTTAAAAGAAATGCACTCTGCTTTTGAGAAAAGAGCACTCTTCTACTCTCCTGTGTTTCCTATAGGGCCAGAACAGTGAGCTTGCTCAGAACAAAAGAACTGTGCTTCCTACACACACGGGCCATATCTAGTTCAACTCTGCTTAGGAAACTGACAAGAACAGTACCTTCTCTTCAGTCCAATACACTGTACTTGCTGCTAACAGACGCGAGTGCTATTTGCACTGTGTATGGCAATGGGAGCGCAATAGTGACTCTTCTTAGCAGAAAACAACTCTTGCTCTTAGGACCACAAACTGCATGTCATTCAACTCCATTTAGGACTGGGAAACAAATGCTAGCTCGCCTTACAAGAAACACACTCTGCTTTTGAGAAAAGAGCACTCTTCTACTCTCCTGTGTTTCCTATAGGGCCAGAACAGTGAGCTTGCTCAGAACAAAAGAACTGTGCTTCCTACACACACGGGCCATATCTAGTTCAACTCTGCTTAGGAAACTGACAAGAACAGTAGCTTCTCTTCAGTCCAATACACTGTACTTGCTGGGAAGAGACGCGAGTGCTATTTGCACTGTTTATGGCAATGGGAGCACAATAGTGACTCTTCTTAGCAGAAAACAACTCTTGCTCTTAGGACCAGAAACTGCATGTCATTCAACTCCGTTTAGGACTGGGAAACAAATGCTAGCTCGCCTTACAAGAAACACACTCTGCTTTTGAGAAGAGCACTCTTCTACTCTCCTGTGTTTCCTATAGGGCCAGAACAGTGAGCTTGCTCAGAACAAAAGAACTGTGCTTTCTACACACACGGGTCATATCTTGTTCAACTCTGCTCAGGAAACTGACAAGAAGAGTAGCTTCTCTTCAGTCCAATACACTGTACTTGCTGGGAACAGACGCGGGTGCTATTTGCACTGTGTATGGCAATGGGATCACAATAGTGACTCTTCTTAGCAGAAAACAACTCTTGCTCGTAGGACCAGAAACTGCATGGGATTCAACTCCGTTTAGGACTGGGAAACAAACGCTAGCTCGCCTTACAAGAAACACACTCTGCTTTTGAGAAAAGAGCACTCTTCTACTCTCCTGTGTTTCCTATAGGGCCAGAACAGTGAGCTTTCTCAGAACAAACGAACTGTGCTTCCTACACTCACGGGCCATATCTAGTTCAACTCTGCTTAGGAAACTGACAAGAACAGTAGCTTCTCTTTAGTCCAATACACTGTACTTGCTGGGAACAGACGTGAGTGCTATTTCTACTGTGTATGGCAAAGGGAGTACAATAGTGACATTCCTTACCAGAAAACAACTCTTGCTGGTACGACCAGAAACTGCATGGGATTCAACTCTGTTTAGGACTGGGAAACAAATGCTAGCTCGCCTTACAAGAAACACACTCTGCTTTTGAGAAAAGAGCACTCTTCTACTCTCCTGTGTTTCCTATAGGGCTAGAACAGTGAGCTTGCTCAGAACAAAAGAACTGTGCTTCCTACACACACGGGACATATCTTGTACAACTCTGCTTGGAAACTGACAAGAAGAGTAGCTTCTCTTCAGTCCAATACACTGTAGTTGCTGGGAACAGACACGAGTGCTATGGGCACTGTGTATGGCAATGGGAGCGCAATAGTGACTCTTCTTAGCAGAAAACAACTCTTGCTCGTAGGACCAGAAACTGCATGGGATTCAAATCCGTTTAGGACTGGGAAACAAACCCTAGCTCGCCTTACAAGAAACAAACTCTGCTTTTGAGAAAAGAGCACTCTTCTA